>NC_133617.1:391124972-391352472 GCF_048593235.1 Sminthopsis crassicaudata
GCCCTCCAATTCTCTCTTGAATCTTCTCACAGATATCTGCTGCTCCTTTAACATGGGGAAGAGTTATTCTCTCCACAATTAGAGAAGAACATTTCCCCACTTCTATGACTTCAAGAATTATTTACACATATAGATGACTTTCAGATGTGTTCTCTTTAGGCCCTTGGTAGAGCTGAGCTCCAGACCTGCATATCTACCTGGCTGCTGTCCTGATGTCTTAAAAACACTGTATCCTTAACATATTCAGAACTGAGCTCATCCTTCTCCTACCTCCTTCCTAGTCTGATCAACTTCCGATCTTCCTTATTTTTTTTTTAATGTTCCCACCAGCTTTCTATTCACTTGGATTGGAAAACTGAGTCATCTTTCCTTTATCCCTCCTATTTCAATCCACATGACCAGATACTGAATCATTTTACATCTATTTGTGCAATTATCTCTAAGATCCATTCCCTTCTCAGCATTCTCCCAGCCACCACTCTGGTCTAGGAATACATTATCTCCTATTATTACAATAATTTCCTAACTGATCTCCTAGCTTATAATCTCTCTCATTCTATTCCATCATGTGCATTAATGCTGGACTAATATTTCTTATCATAACTGTGATCATGTCATTTAAAAACTACTACTTCAATACAATTCTAAGTCCTTAGTTTAGTATTCAAGGTCTTTCTAGTCTTGACTCACACCTGCAAGTAACTTACTTCAGCTAGGATGGACTATTCATTGTGTACCATCAAGAATACCTTGTTCATGTATACCTGATTTGCATTGCTTTCTCTATCTTTCTCTATCCCTTCTCTCTGTTTCTTTTGCAAATATGACCTATTCTCTAAGACCCAACTCAGGAGCCTTTCTAGGAAGCTTTTTTGACTACTTCAGCTTTTCTTTGAAACCTTTCACCACACATCTGGCTTTTGTATAGTAACATATGTCCTAGTTGTTGGTTTTTATGGACATGCTCAAGGTCACATAGTGAATGAGGGGCAATAAGAATTACAAACCAATTTTCTTCACTTGAACTTATTCCCACACTGGTTGAGACATTGGGAGGCTCACAAATTGACCCCTAGATTATGTTTTCTATTTGGGGCTCATGGGTCCCTTTTGTCATTTTAGTAGGGAGAAGAGGGTACCATATGAAGAAAAAGTAGAAGATGGCCCCTAATGCTCCCTGTGGCAGTTGATCATGCTAATATGTCCATTGGAGGATAGTTAAGGGAGTCAGATGTGGAACTTATATTGGATAGTGAAATATTTGGCACAAGTCAGTGAAATGTACGATAGAGACTACACAAGACTGTGTGGAGTTGTGGCAACCAACTTTGTCCTTGGTCTCCTTATCTTCAGGGAGCATCTCCTTCCATTTGTGTTTTCACTGTGGCAAACACAGTTGCTTTCAGGTCTCCTTGTCATTTGAAAGGCAATGGATCGTTATGGTCCAGAGCCCACATGGAAAATTTGGGAGAAGTAAAAGATGAAGCTCATATTGAGCTTAGTGATTTCTATCTCAATTATCCCCAGCTCATTTTTACTCCTAATGTAATTCCAATGGGAAAGGAACATGACCACAGGAGAATATGCAATCTTTTATCTTCTAAGTCCATCTCAGGAAGTCTTAGGAGTTGGGTCTAGTCCAAATTGCAATTGTGAATTTACTATTCCTTAAGAGTGATGGGGTCAGCTCCAGCTGGTTACTAAAGGTAATTAATAAGAACTAGGGATAAGAATTCTCTTGGGGTAAAGGGAACCATCATCTAGGAAGATAAGAAAGACAATGTTGTCCTTGGGCAGATCTGAGTTTCTCATGGAGCCAGATCCAAGGACTAGACAAGGCTTTGAAGGAGTTTCTAACAAGCCTCAGCACAGGGAAATCAATATAGAACAGGTCTATGAAACATATTGTGAAAGGGAATTCTAGACATCTGGTAAATGATGTCCTATTTCAGGCAATTTTACCTAAGATAATATAGTTTTATGTGACAGTGTGCTAGCTGTACTTCTTCCTTGTCCCCTACTTTGTATCACAATGCATCTGGAGAAGAGTATTACTCACACATATAGGATTTTCAGTGGCATGGGAGATTGCCACTGGCAGGGGAGAAGTAAAATAGGACATGTACAAGTTATTTGAGTCATAGGATCCATGCTTTGCCCAAAAAACATCCCTTAGCATAACAGATGGCTCTCGCATAGTTTTTCTACCACTGTGACATAGCAGGACTCTGATATTCAGAACTGAGCATCTTCTGAAAGCTCCCTTAGGGAAGAGACTGTTTAAGTTTTGTCTATCTATTTCAATCCCAGGCACTGTGTGCATATCAGGTGTTCACTAAATGATCTTTGGATCCAATTGGTCTTTCTATTTTCTTTGATTTCTGCTCTTCCAGTCATATAAAAAAATACATATTTCTTTCCTTTTTTAACATTTGAAAATTTTTGAGTTCCAAATTTTCTTCCTTTTTCTAATCCTTCCCATATCATTGAGAAGACAAGTAATATATTACTAATGTCATCTGAAAGTCATGCAAAATATATTTCTATATTAGCCTTTTTGGGAAAAAAAAGGCAAGAAAAATAAAGTGGAAAAATATACTTCAGTCTGCACTCATAGTTCATCAGTTCTCTCTCTGGAGGTGGATATCATTTTTCATAATGAATCTTTGAGAATTGTCATGGATCATTTTATTGATCAGAGTAGCTAAGTTTTTCACAGTTGATCATTGTTATAATTTTGCTATTACTGTGTGTAACATTTTTTCTGATTCTGTTCAATTCATCTTATGTGAATTCCTATGTCTGAAAATAATCAAGGAAATTTTAACCAATGCAAAGTTTATTGAATTCCCACTTGAATAGAGACACATCATTCAGGGAGGGAATGGTGTTTCTATAGGGAGTGTGGGAAAAGGTTGAAAAAGAGTGGCTATTGGAAATCTATTTCTGACTAGTTGATCGTGGAATAGGTTAGGTTCACAGGGCAAGATAGTGAATAAAAATAGCAATCTAGTGTTTGACAAACCCAAAGATCCCAACTTCTGGGATAAGAATTCATTATTTAATAAAAACTGCTGGGAAAATTGGAAATTAGTATGGCAGAAACTAGGCATGGACCCACATTTAACACCACATACTAAGATAAGATCAAAATGGGTCCAAGATTTAGGCATAAAGAATGAGATCATAAATAAATTAGAGTAACATAGGATAGTTTACCTCTTAGACTTGTGGAGAAGGAAGGAATTTGTGTCCAAAGGAGAACTAGAGATCATTATTGATCACAAAATAGAAATTTTTGATTACATCAAATTAAAAAGCTTTCTCACAAACAAAACTAATGCAAACAAGATTAGAAGGGAAGTAACAAATTGGGAAAACATTTTTACAGGTAAAGGTTCTGATAAAGGCCTCATCTCCAAAATATACAGAGAATTGACTCTAATTTATAAGAAATCAAGCTATTCTCCAATTGATAAATGGTCAAAGGATATGAACAGACAATTTTCAGATGATGAAATTGAAACTATTTCCACTCATATGAAAGAGTGTTCCAAATCACTACTGATCAAAGAAATGGAAATTAAGACAACTCTGAGATATCATTACACACCTGTCAGATTGGCTAAGATGACAGGAAAAGATAATGATGAATGTTGGAGGGGATGTGGGAAAACTGGGACACTGATGCATTGTTGGTGGAGCTGTGAAATAATCTAACCATTCCGGAGATCAATCTGGAATTATGCCCAAAAATTATCAAAATGTGCATACCCTTTGATCCAGGAGTGCTACTACTGGGCTTATATCCCAAAGAAATACTAAAGAAGGGAAAGGGACCTGTATGTGCCAAAATGTTTGTGGCAGCCCTTTTTGTAGTGGCTAGAAACTGGAAAATGAACGGATGTCCATCAATTGAAGAATGGTTGGGTAAATTATGGTATATGAATGTTATGGAATATTATTGTTCTGTAAGAAATGACCAACAGGATGAAGAGAGAGAGGCTTGGAGAGACTTATATCAACTGATGCTGAGTGAAACGAGCAGAACTAGGAGATCATTATACACTTCAACAATGATACTGTATGAGGATGTATGTATTCTGATGGAATTGGATATCTTCAACATAGAGAAAAGTTAACCCAATTCCAATTGATCAATGATGGACAGAATAAGCTACACCCAGAAAAGGAACACTGGGAAATGAGTGTAAACTGTTAAAATTTTTTTGTTTTTCTCCCCAGGTTATTTTTACCTTCTGAATCCAATTTTTCCTTTGCAACAACAACAACAACAACAACAACAACAACAACAACAAAATTCGGTTCTGCACATATACATTGTACCTAGGATATACTATAACATATTTAATATGTATGGGAATGCCTGCCATCTAGGGGAAGGGGTAGAGGGAAGTAGGGGAAAATTCGGAACAGAATGGAGTGCAAGGGATAATGTTGTAAAAAATGTTATAATTATAAAATTAATTTAAAAAAAGAAATCTATTTCTAGGACTTTAGAGCAGATCTTATTTCATACCTGTTTATCCATCCAACCCCAGATATAACAGTTAAGGTGCTTCTTGAATTTGCTGTGAAAAACAGGACATGTTGACACCTTATTCTGAGTTACTTACATTTTCAAGTGGGAAGGATAAGGGGCAAAATGAGGAGGAATCATGAGGTGACAGAATGGTTAAGTCAGGACCTACAACAATTATTGAAGGCAAGGATAGTGATGGTGTTTTGTGATCTATAGCTTTAGGAATGAAGACTCACAAAGTGCCTTGAACCTAGCAATTTGGGTGGGAGCAATTCTCCATTTACTCCAGTGCCTCCTGCAAATATCCCTGAGGGGATGTTATACAGTAACCAGATACTAAGCACCCACTTTATGTAGACACACCAGAGAATTCAAAGTCTAGCTAAGACAGTTCTTGCCTTTATGGAATCTAGTAAGGAGATCAAAAACAAATACAGATGGTTATAATATACAATATAATGTGAAAAGTGAAAGAGAGAGGGGATAAGACAAAGTGCTAGTGAGGTCTTGCTGACAGGAAATCACATGGAGAATCAGAGAAAGCTTTCTGAAAGAAATGACATTTGACATAGCTTTCAAAAGAGTAGGAATTAAACAGTCAAAGAAGGGGATAGGGATTCTGGAGAAAGGGGAACATTGTGAGAAAGAGGGAGTCATGGAAGTAACATGTCTGGAGATCAGGGAGCTGTCCAGTTAAGCTGGAACAAGGAATAAATGAAGGGCAATTATGTGCCTTAAGGTTGGTAAGGTAAAGTAATGGCAGGTGGTAGAAGAGGATGTTCAGCAGAGGAATGGTATTAGCATATCTATTCATGTGAAAGATAATTCCAACACAAAAACGAAAGATGGATTTTATAAGAGTTGGGAAGGGAGAGAGAAGAGACAGAAGAATCTATATGGAGGATATAATAGTTCACTGCTTGGCACATAGCAGGTGCTTAATAAATGCTTATTGACTGACTGAGGAAGGAGAGGTTAGCTATAAAATATACTACAGAGATAGAAAGAAAAGATTGGGAGAGGTAAGATGAGGGATAGAGAAAGATCAAAGATAATTCCAGGATGCTAAGATGAGGAGGAAGTGCTTTTCAGGTGTGGGGAACAGTCCAGGGCAAAGTTGTAGAAGCAATAAATGGTATAGTGAATTCAGAGACCATCAAGAAGTCCAGTTGGTCAGGTTCATAGTGTATGAAAGGGAATAAATACTATGTAAGTACCCTGGAAAGGGAAATTGGAATCAAATTGTGAGGAGCTTGGGAGAAGCCAGATTCAGGAGTTTGAATGTCCAAGAGGGACAATGACAGAGGGAGCCACTGAAGATTTTTTGATTAAGGGAATGACATGAATACCATGTCTTTGGAGACATAATTTGGCAGTGGTGGGGAGAAGACAAAAATAGGGTAGCAAATTAGGATCACACCAAAGTCTGAGTAAGAGGCATGAACTTTTACTAACACGGATTCTTGGCTCAAACAGAACTGGTAGTCCTTTATAATTAATGCTAGAATTCTTAAACTTTTTGCTCCCCAAACCTTTTTACACACTTAAACATTGTTGATGACCCTGTTACATAGTTAAGCATTATTGAGGACTTCGAAAAGCATTTGTTTATGTTAGTTATATCAGTTAATATTTATTTTATTAGAAGTTGTCATAATTTCAAAAAATTATTAATTCATTTAAAATAATAATAAACCAATAATAAACCATACATAACACATTTAACAAAATAATAATTTTTTAAAAATAGTGAAAAGAATGGCATTATTTTACATATTTCTTGCAAATCTCTTTAATATCTTAATAGAAGGTGGCTGGACTCTTCATGTGTGCTCCTGCATTCATTATGTTGTTATATATTCTTTGGCTGCAGCATATGAAGAAAATCTGACCTCATACAGCTATGTATCTAGAAAAAGCTGGATGATTTTAAGAGGCAAATAGTGTTTTAGTATAATTATGAAAATAATTTTAATCTATCAGACCCCCTAAAAGTATCTTAGGTGTGCTAGGAGTCTGAGAACCTCACTTCCAAGACCTGCTACTTTATAGCTCAGAGGTCAAGGGGTTTGTGATTTCTTGAATATGGGAAGTGAGAAGAAAACCTTGCACCCCTGACTCAATCTCTTAACAAAATTGCTAAAGAGTTACTCACATCACACAACTGATACAAAACCTTGTGACCATGATATAGAATATTTAGAGTTAGGAAGAGGAGTATGGAGCAAGAGGATTAAGGAGGAACTGTACATTTTGGATAGGTTTCCTGGGGAGCATCTACTATAAGTGGGCTCTTTCATTTCCTCATGAATAGCAAATAGTCATGTGTTGTTCCCTGATGCTGTCCCACTAGGTCTTTTTCCTATTATTAGGAAAATGTTATGTGGGAATATGGCAGGGAGGTTTATATATTCATATGCCAGGTTTATCTCTGTCACTAATCCATTATATAACACTGTTCAAATTTCTTTTTCCTCTTCATATATCATTGAAAAAAAACCCAAATCCCAAAAACTACTTGTCAGCTAAAACTGAAATGAAAAGATAATCTCTGAGATTTCATTTAGTCCTAAAATTCTGTTTCTTTGGTTGTTTAGCATGAAGAATTTTATTTTTTAAGCTTTTTGTTTTCAAAACATATGTATAGTTTTCAACATTCACCCTTGCAAAACCTTGTATTCCAATTTTTTTCTCCCTCTCTTCCCTTATCCCCTCCCCTAGATGGCAAGTAACCCAATATATATTAAACATGTACAATTCTTCTATACATATTTCCACAATTATCATGCTGCATAAGAAAAACCATATCAAAAAGGAAAAAAAAGGAGAAAGAAAACAAAATGTAAGCAAACAACAACAAAAAATGAAAACTCTATGTTATGATCCAACTTTAGTTCCCATGGTCCTTTTTTCTGGGTGCAGACAGCTCTCTCCATCACAAGACCAATGGGACTGGCCTGAATCACCTCAGTGTTTAAGAGCCATGTTCATCAGAATTGATCATCACACAAACTTGTTGTTGTTGTTGTTGTTGTTGTGTGCAATGATCCCCTGGTTCTGCTCATTTCACTCAGCATCAGTTCATCTAAGTCTCTCCAAGGCCTCTCTAAAATCATCTTGCTGATTGTTGCTTATAGGACAATAATATTCCATAACAGTCATTTACAATAACTTATTCAGCCATTCTCCAACTGATGAGCATCCACTCAATTTCCAGTTCCTTGATATTATGAAAAGGGCGTCCACAAACACTTTTGCATATATATTTTACACATTACAAAAGATCTTTTGTGATCTTTTTTGGGATTCAGGCTGGATCAAAGGATATGTGCAATTTGATAACCTTTTGAGCATAGTTGCACATTAGCATGAAGAATTGAAGGTTGACGTTTGAAGTGATTATAACACCATAGAAACATAGATTTTGAACATAGAAAGAACTTTAGAAGATCAGACCAATCATTCATTTTGTTCAGTCATTTCCTATTTTTGTGACCCCAATTGAGATTTTCTTGTCAAATATACTCCAGGTAATTTTACAGATGAGGAAACCGAGGAAAACAGGGTTAAGTGACTTGTTCAGGGTCACACAGCTAGGAAATATCGAATGCTGGATTAAACTCAGGTCTTCCTGACTCAAGCCAGGTGCTCTATTCACTGCATTGCTTAACGGCTCAGACTCCACTTTACAAGTGTGTAATTAGAGGACCAGAGAAGTTAAGACTTTGTCAGGATCATATAACTAGTGAATATTTGGAGCAGAATTCAAACTCAGCTCTAATACCTTGTCAATTAGAGTATACTCTCTGTTTATCTTATATAGTAGATTTTATTTTACTTTTTTTTCTCTCTACCAAAAGATACCTTTATTTAAGAGAAGTTTCAGACAAAAATGAAAAGGTAAAATAGGCACCAGGAGTGGTAAATATGAAATAAATTTGGGAGAGCAATAGAGTTAGCAAGAAAAGGGGTTTGGAAGAAGTCATTAAAGGAAAATGCTCTGAAGTATGACTATGCCATTGACTGGTAGGGTAAATCCACATAAGAGTTTAGCAGACTAACTAGAGTTAGCTATAGTAAGGAAAAAGATGTCATTAAAAGAAATTTTTCTTTTTCCTCCTATGAGGAAGAAGAGAGTATCTAATAGTAAGCTTAGTACTGAAAAGAACTTAGCCCATGCAGTAGATTTTAAATGAATTAATACAACAAGGGGCCCAGGCATATGTACAGGTCTTTTTTGGTGGGTTAAAGATGCTCTGGAACAGTGCTGAAGGACAAGTGCTTTGGGATCATAATGATGATGACGATGATGATGATAAAAAGTAGCATTTATAAAGTATTCTAAAATATTTTATTTTATATTCATAACAATTCTGTAAGATAGGTCCTATTATAATCTCCATTTTGCATATGAGAAAACTGAAATTAAGTGACTTGCTAGAAATGAAACAACAATCCCCTATTTGACAACATCAACTTCTATTTTGGAATGATGCAGCAAATCTTGTTCTAATCCCTCAATCATCATGACGGGCTGAAGTGAGATGTCAAAGAACATAGGTCATTGAACTATGAAGAACTTTACCATTCATCTTTGAAAAAAAGCCCAACAGAAAAAGTCTCTATCTTTCTCTCTCTCTCTCTTCCTAACTGTGCAGTGTGAGGATTCTTTAAGGTCTTCTCAGATTACCATTGAGAGGAAACTTTCTCCTTTCCTCCTCAACCCTGGCAGCAATTTGAACATGACAGTTAGTACATGTGTTGACCTAGATGATGAATGGAGGATTAGATTTCACATATCTGATTACTTTTCTGTTTTGTGTTTCTTTCCATGAGAACAGGTGACTGATGATCCACAGATGCATGTTTTTACCCATAGCGTCAATCTTATGAATTTCAGAGATGGAAAACTCTTCCTTCCAGTGGTCACCTAGAAAACCACCTTATTGGAGGAGATGGTGATTACTTTCAGTGATGCACTGATTAAATATGCAGAATGGAATCTTTGGACATAGCCAATATAGGCACTTTTTTGTTCAACTGTAAAAAAAATAATAAACTAAGCAAGCACAAGTCAAGGTTTGACAGAATATCTAGACTTCTGAGTCACACAGACAATGAAAACTGTCTTTCAGAGTTTTTTTCAGCTGCTATCTTTAAGAGGTGAAAGTGAAATATCTGTTCAGCAGTCCCACAAAGTGTTTCACATTTTAGATATCAACTTTCTGTGAAAGCAAAAAAGTAGCTATGAGTAGTTGTTATACCCTTTAAATATTTTCCAATGTGTATTCAGGAGTCTTATGTCAAGCATGTCTTGTGGTGGAGAAAAATAGTTATTCTTTAGTTGATCAACCTTCAACGCCTTTCTAGAGGTATTGTAAATCTCCTTTGGGGAGAATCTAGATACGAGTCATTCCTAAATTTTATTTAAGAGATTTTCCCCCAGGATTCCTTTAGAGGGGCCAAAGAATATAAGAAAAATCTTAATCCCTTCTCTCTGGGATCAGATTCTCTAAACCCAGAGAACTGAACTCAATTCAAGTCTAGAACTAGGGTTGCTTAATCAGAAATGGTAGCCCCTCCTTTAACCTTACCTGGCTCCTGGCTACATAAACATGTCCATTATATTGGGAAAAATTGAATACAAGAAAGTAGACTTAAATTAAAAATCAGAAAATTCAAATTGGATTTCAGAATCAAGTATTTGAAAACCAAAGTAGCAAAATCCTGAAATGGACAACCAGAGGAAATTGCACAGTCTTTGGATCTGGAGAACTTTAATAAGAAAACAAGTGATAATGCATCATGCACGTTTTTAAATATGTACCACCTGTTTTTAAATATATACCAGGAGACTGAACAAGATCATCTCCCAAATTCTCTCCATGATCCCCAGATGATATAGTTTTAGAGTTTAGAAAAGCTACCCATATCTATAAACTTAGAATCTCAGAACAAGGAAGAACTGAATAGTTATACAATCCAGTCTCCTTCTACAGAAACCTGGCTGACCAAACACTCAACAAGTGTCATTCAATACTATTTCACAAATACATATTAAATAACTTCCATGATGAAGGCCCTCTTCTATGTATTAGATTTAAAAAAAGATAAAGTACAATCATGCTTACCTTCAAGTACTGGGATAAATCTATATCTATATATGTATATAGCAAAGGAAATATAAATCACTTACACAATTATGCAAGGTAATTTTGGAGAGACAGACAAAGAGACACACGCAGAGACAGAGAGACAGAAACAGAAAAAATAGAGAAATGGAGAGAGGAGAGATAGAGACAGAAAAGAGAGATAGAGACACAGAAAGAGACAGAGAGAAAAAATAGAGGGAAAGAAGAGAGACAGAGATAGAGAGAAAAGGAGATGAGAGGGGAAGGAGAAAGGGGGAAGGGAGAGAGAAAGAGAAACAGAGAGAGAAACAGAAAGAGAGGGAAGGAGGGAGAGGGAAAGAGGGAAGGAAAGAGGGAAATAACACCAAGAATTTGGGGTGATGGGAGACACTCAGAAATGGCTTCACATAGGAAGTAGTACTTGTGCTATATTTTGAAGGAAGAAATAGATTATGTGAGATAGAAGTAAGAAAGTAATGCATTTCCAACATAGGGAACCAATTGTACAGAAGCATGGAGACAGAAAATAGATTTTTGTATTTGGGAAACATCTAGCAGGTTAGTTTATTGTAACAGAAGGTGTGAAGGGAAGTTATGTGGAATGAGAATAGACAGGTAGGTGAGAGCCATATTATAGAATATTTTAAATACCAGGCCAAGGATTTTTTATTTTTTCCTAGAAGCAATAGAGAACTATTTAAAACTTTTCTAGTAGGAGAATGGCATGGTCAGATTTATGTTTTAGGAATGCCCATTTGGTAGCTGTGTGGAGGATGGATTGAGGAAGGATAGTAGAAAAAAAGAGACCAGTTAGGAGACTATTTGTGATATTCCAAGTGGGTAACAATGAGGGCATGAACTAGGATGTGGTCTTATAAATAGAGAGAATAGGATAGATGTTAAGGATGTTGTTGATGTAGAACTGAGAAGATATAACAATTGATAAGATATGGGAGTAAAAGAGGAAGAAAAATCAAGGGAAATTCTAGATTATAAACCTAGGCGACTGGAAGGCTAATGGTGCCCTCAACAGAAACAGGAATGCTATCTTAAGCACAAAAGGTGCATTAGATAAGCCATCAACACTTATTTGAAGGATGGAGAGGGTTTGTGGTCAAATATGCATTCTGTCAATCAGCCTTCAAATATCTCCAGTGAGGGGTTTCCATGTTCCTCTACAATATTATCAGATTAAGGTCAACATTCTAGTGATACCATGAAAACAAATAGTAATGATGGATTCTTACTTTGTATATAAAATCAGGGCTAGCTAGGATACCTTATAGGAGATCCATGACTTCTCAGTTTCATTTCTTCCTCCATAAATGTATTGTGCTCATGAGTCATTTCTATCTGATTTGTGCCTGCTTATGTAGATCTACCTACTGGGCTTTCTGTTATCTTCAAAATCAACAGCATTAAATGTGAGCAGCCAAATATTTGAATAGTTCAATGGCCTGTGGGATTCTTCTCACCCCTTTCTGACAAATGTTGATGCTTTGGGAGGGAAGACACCATCTGAGCTTCACTGTCAGTGAGTGGCAGTGCTTATTTCGAGGGTCCCGGGGTGATAACAGTGGCATCTGCCTCTTTGGAAGTCAATCTTTTCCAGTGGCTCATATGCTTGTTTAAATAATCAGTGTCCCAGAACAACATTGCTGTAACAATCCTGTTCTCAGCAAGGATAACTCCAAAAACATTTTCATAATTTACTGTAAATAATATCTCCTTTGTTTAATTCTCTGATGACTCAGGTTATACATATTTACATGCACACACACACATATATACACACACAGCTTACACTATGCATATACATGCATGTGTGTACATGTATATATGCAGAAACATGCACATATGTGCATACAACATACATTCTTATATATGTCTTCAACATAATTCTTGCAAGGATAAGCAAATCACTGTTGTTTCATGATTTTCAGACGCAGAATGAAATTCCCTCATTGGGCTAGAAACGCTGCCCCAAGATCAAAGTTGCTTTTAGATCCTTCCATGTTTTCTGCAACTTCAGAGCTTTTCTATGAGATGCAGTTGCAATTCTGAGTCTAGAAGGATGATTGAAGAAACACTAATTATTTCACTTTACATAGGAAGCAACTGATAAGAACAGGCAAGAAACTTGGCCAACATCATATAACATGAGAGTTCAAGGGCTTAGATTGGGGAGCTAAGATTTCAGTGTCCAAATTTTCTGTAATTCCCAAGTTATTATTCTTATCTTTTTTTCTTTCAAAGTCACATACATAGATAGCAAAAAACTATGTGTGGCAGTGGAAAAAATTTAGGACTTGGAGCAGGAGATCTCTTACACTTAATAGCAATATTATGGAGGGTGAATCATTTAGCCTATGAACCAAAGTTTCCTCATTGACCAAATTGAATTAATGAGACTTGAGTTGACTAAATCAACTTTTTTTAAGTAATAAAGTATTTTAGTAATTACTTCTTATTATTTACACTCCAGTTCATAGTGTGAATACTATTGTGTGGTTAAATCACCTTTGAGTCTGGTCCAGGAACCATGGAGTAGAATAAAGAAGAGGTGTGATAAGAATGCTCTCTTGGACAAAAAGTACATGAAAAAAACTGTAATTTCATCAATAATTACTGAGTGATTTTCCTTGGCCTGACTTTGATCTGCTACTATGAACTCCTTTATGATGCCCACCTTACCCTTGGATTTGTTTATCCCGTAAACTTTGGCTTGGTTCAATTCGTGATCCATTTGCTCACATTTTTTCCTAGATGTGCCATGATTTGCATGATGCCCTAGGAAGGTTCTCCTCCTACTGATTGCCCCTAAATTTTTACCAGCCATCAGTCCTGTCATATCATGGGGAAAGATTATTCCCCTGGGGTCCATGAATTTATTTTTTTATTTTATCTTCCCCTATCACATGCCTGGATTTTATTTAATAGAGCCTTAAATCAAAGAAATAATATATGACGGTGATTTCTGGTATTATGTCAGGTCAGTTGGGGACAATGTATTTGGACTAGAGGAACTCCTCCCCATCCCCACTTTACTAGTATTTTTTTTTCCAGTTACATGTAAAGGTAGTTTTCACTATTACTTTTATAAAATTTTGAGATCCAAATTTTCCTCCCTTTCTACTCTTCCCATTCCCCACACAACAAGCAATCTAACACACATTATACCTGCACAATCATGTTAATCATATTTCCACATTAGTCATATTGTGGAAAAAGAATCAGAACAAAAGGGAAAATCATGAGAAAGAAAAAACTAGAAGCTACAAAAATGGTATACTTCAATCTGCATTCTGGCTCCATAATTATTTTTCTGGATGTGAAAAGTATTTTCTATCATGAGTCTTTTGGAATAATTTTTGATCATTATATTGTAGAAAAGAGCTAATTTCATCATAGTTGTTCATCACACACATTGTTGATGTTATTATGTACTATGTTCACCTGGTTCTGTTCATTTCACTCAGTATCAGTTCATTTAAATCTTTTCAGGTTTTTCTGAAATCCGCCTGTTCATCATTTCTTAAAGCACGATAGTATTCCATTACATTCGTACATACATACATATCTTGTTTAATCATTCCCCAATTAATAGGCATCTCCTCAATTCCCAATTCTTTGCCACCACAAAAAGAACTGCTATACATGTGGTTCCTTTCCCCTTTTTTATTACTTTTTTGGGATATAGACCTATAGTGGTATTCCTGGATAGAAGGGTATGTACAATTTTATAACCCTTTGAGCATAGTTCCAAATTGCTCTCCAGAGTGGTTGAATAAGTTTAACTTTACCAATAATTAAATCATGTTCCAATTTCCTCACATCTTCTCCAACATTTATCATTTTTCTTTTCTGTCAGGTGTGAGGTGGTACATCAAGGTTATTTTAATTTGCATTTCTCTAATCAATAGTGATTTAGAACATTTTTTATATGACTATATAAATAGTTTTAATTTCTCCATTTGAAAGCTGCCTGTTCATATCTTTTGACCATTTATCAATTGGGCAATGATTTGTATTCTTATAAGAATTATAATATAATATTATAATATAATATAATTATACTATAATTTGGTTCAGTTCTCTATATATTTGAGAAATGAGGTTTTTATCAGAAATGCTTGCTATAAAAATTGTTTCTCATCTTTCTGTTTTCCTTTTAATCTTGATTATATTGAATTTGTGCAAAACTTTTAAAAATTAATGTAATCAAAATAATTTATTTTGCATTTTATAATGTTCTCTAACTCTTGTTTGGTTATAAATTCTTTCCTTCTTCAAAAATCTTATAAGGAAATCACTCCTTGCTCTCCTAATTTCTTTATGGTATCACCCTTTATGTATAAATCATGTATTCATTTTGGCCTTATCTTTATAGATAGTGTGAAATGTTAGTCTATGCCTAGTTTCTGCCATACTTTTTCTAGTTTTCCTAGAAGTTATTGCCAAATAGTGAGTTCTTATCCCAGAAACTGGAGTCTTTAGTAAGTAATAGATTACTATAGTTATTTTACTAATGTTTTTTGTATATCTAATCTATTCCACTGATGCACCATTCTGTTTCTTAGCCAATACCAAATAGTTTTGATGATTACCACTTTTGGATTTGGTATGACTTTCCTTTGCTTATTTGAATCTTTTCGCCCCATTAATTCCCTTGATATTCTTGACTTTTTATTCTTCCAAAGGAATTTTGTTATGTTTTTCTAGCTCTTTAAAATAATTTTTGATAGTTTGATTAGTATGACACTGATTAGATAAATTAATTTAGGTCAAATTATCATTTTTATTATATTAGCTTATCCTAGCCATGAATAACTGATATTTTCCAAATTGTTTAGATCTGATTTTATTTCTGTGAAAAGTGTTTTGTTCATATTGTTCCTGACTTTATCTTGTTAGGTAGACACCTAAGTATTTTATATTATCTATAATTATTTTAAATGGGATTTCTCTTTTTCTTGCTGCTAGGCTTTGTTGGTATTATGCAGAAATGCTGATGATTGATGTGGGTTTATTTTATATCCTGCAACTTTGCTAAAGTTACTAATGATTTCAAGTAGTTTTTAGTTGATTCTCTAGGATTCTCTAAGTATATTCATTATATTATCTGCAAAGAGTAATAGTTTTATTTCCTCATTGCCTATTCTAATTTCTTCAATTTCTTTTTCTTTTTTATTGCTAAAGCTAACATTTCAGTACAATATTGAATAATATTATTATTAGTGATACATAATGGTGATAATAGGTATGGTTGTTTCATCCCTGATCTTATTGGGAAAGCTTCTGGCTTATTCCCATAATATATAGTACTTGCTGATGGTCTTAGATAAACAGTATTTATCATAAAGAAAACTCCATTTATACCTATGCTTTCTAGTGTTTTTAATAGGAATCAGTGCTGTATTTTTTAAAACAAAGAACATTTTTTTATCTGAGATAATCATATGATTTGTTAGCTTTGTTATTGATATGGTCAGTTATACTGATAATTTTACTAATATGGAATTAGCTCTGTATTCCTAGTTAAAATGTCTCCTGATTATGGTGTATTATTCTGGTATAAATTTCTGTGATCTTTTTGTAATTATTTTGTTTAAAATTTCTGCATCAATATGCATTAGGGAAATTGATTTATAATTTTATTTTTTGTTTTGACTCTTCCTGATTTAGGTAATGGTACCATAATTGCATCATAAGAGGAATTTGGTAGACTTCCTTTTTCATCTATTTTCTCAAATAGATTGTATAGTACTGGAATAAATTGCCATGAATTTATTTTTAAAACTTGTTTTAATAACTGTATTTCAATAAAATTGGTTTCCTTGGCAATACTATGTATTTTATTTTATGTATTTAAAACATTATTATGTATACTAAAAATTAGAAGGAAGACAATTAAGTGAGGAAAACATCACAGCAGGTTTTTTTTTTTTTTTTGATAAAGGTCTCATTTCCAAGATATAGAAGAACTGATTCAAATTTACAAAACTGAGAACAATTCCTCAATAAATAAATGGTCAAAGGATAGGAATAGACAGTTTTCAAAGGAGAAAAATACAAACTATCAACTATTATATAAAAATGTATTCTAAATCATTAATAAATTAGAGAAATACAAATTAAAGCAATTATAATCTTATGTTTACTAGATTAGCAAAAATGACTGAAAAAGAAAATGAGGTGCCATGGGAAAACAAGCATACTTGTCCACTGTTGGTGAAATATGAACCAGTCTAGGCATTCTAGAAAACATTTTTAGCTATGTCCAGAAAGTTACCAAATTTTGCAAGCCTCCTGCCCTGGGAATACTATTATTTGGGAGAATACCACCCTTATAGTAATAAAAGAAAAAGGAAAATAAATCTATATGAGCAAAAATATGTACAACATATTTTTAATGGGATGCAAAAATTAGACACTAAGAAAGTCTCCTCCTCTTGGGGAATGGTTAAACAAATTGTGATACATGACTATAATGTAATATTGTTGTGTCATAGGAAATGATGAAATGGATAATTTCAAAGTAAGCTAGGAATGTCTCTATGACGTAATGCAGAGTGAAGTGAGGAGAATTAAAAGAATAATGCATACAATGACAACAACAGTATAAAAAAACAACTTTGAAAAACTTTAGAACTGATCAATATAGTGATAAATAATTAGCTTCAAAGAATGAAGACAAAATATGTCACTCATCTGACAGAGTTGATGTAAAGGAGATATATATCTGTAGACATCTAATGTGGGAATTAATTTTTTTCTGGGCTATGCAGGTAAATATTAAGGAATTGTTGCTTTTGTGTTTTATTTGCTCAGTAGAGGGAGGGAACTAATGAGAGGGAGAGGTTACTTTAGATAAATAACTTGTTATTTGAAAAACAATATTCTTAGAAGAAATTTAGAAACTTCACCAGATTGCCAAAGGAAGATACAAATCACAACAAAACCTTAAGAATTTCCCTATAGGGTGGAAATGTGACTTACTGGATGAATGTGCATAAAAATCAATTAAGGAAGGTATACGTTGCGTTGATTTCCAAATAATGCTTATGAATGATCACCTTAGTTTTAAATATTCGCCATTATGAGAATGCTCACCTACCTTTCTGCAGGCTTTCCAAGGATTCCAGGATTCAGTAGCAACTTAGTGGTAAAAACAGTTTGGAGACTGAGGTTTCTCACATTCAGATGTTAGCATCCTCTCTGGCTAAGATCCCAGGTTCTCTCCTATTAGCTCTGCAAGTGCTCCTTGGTGGCTTTATTGCCAGTACTTCTTCTGCTGAAAGAAGTCATGTTCAGGAGGAAAGGCTGGATTTGAGGAAAGTGGTATGGAAATATGGTGGCCAGCTGCATGATTTGTGATCTTGGATTCCAAGATGGGATGAGAACACATAAAAGAAAGCTTAAATATTTTTCTTCTTGCCCTTCATTGGAGGAAGGATGCACTAAATCAGCCAGTGTGGATTACATGGCCTCCTCCAAAGATATGGCTTGAGTCTTCCAAAGACATGAAGGATCCTCTGGGAGTGGATGGAATTCTAAGAATTCATTCTTTTTGAGCTATCAGGGCTTCAGCATGGGGTGATAGAGAAAAAAAATGGATCTAGATTCAGTGATCCTGGGTTCAAATCTTGTCTTCCCCCCCTTTTTATTGAGTGATTAAATAAATTTTTGTGAGAAAAGTTCCATAGGCTTCTTTAGACTGTCTGAGGAGAATGTGAATGGCCAAGAATTCCTGGCCTAGTAATATCATCATTTTACATATGGGAAAATTAACTCCACAAAGGAAAATGTTTGAATTGAGATCCCCTGACTTCTCATCCAGGTATCATTCTGCAGCAAAGCAAGAGTATTTAAATTTTCTTCCCCCTTTTAGTCTTTTTGAACTCATTGACTTTCTTGTTGTCTCAGAATAGATTCTTCTATAATTGTTAGGTGGTATCAGGAAGGAGGAGATCTTCTTTCTCTCTTATTCATTGATGTTGGAATACTCTTTACCTAGGAGTATTTATCCTCATTCAGGGGCTTTCAGGGATGTCAAATCCATTCCATGGACCTTTATTGTAAGTAAAATCTAGATGATGATCCTGGCATAAGAAAGATCCTGGCTTAGGGAAAGTGATACAACTGAGAACAAGAATGAGAGGGAGAGAGAAAGAAATGGAGAGAGAAAGGGAGGAATGGAGGGAGGGAGAGAAAGAGAGAGAAAGAGACAGGGACATAGACAGAGAGGACAAAAACAGAGACAGAGAGATGACAGAGACAGAGACAGGGACAGAGAGAGACCAAGAAACAGACAGAGATAGAAACAGACAGCTAGATAAGAGGTGGGAGAGAGAGATAGAGCAATAAAAGGAGATTTAGAGAGAAAGTAGAGGAATATATACTTATTTGGGAGGAAAGAGAGCAATCACAGAACTTAGACATACTGGAAATTGGATATATTCATTGGGAAGGGAGAAGAAAGTAGAGGAGAGGAGAGAAGAGAAGAGGAAAGGAGAGGAGAGGAGAGGAGACGAAGGGGAGAGTGAAAGACAGAGAGAGACAGAGATAGAGACAGACAGAGATAGAGAGAGACTTTTCTGGATTTTAAGTAGGGCTTGGCAACTATCCCATAAAGGTGACAAGTGAATCAGTCTTTGTATTTATATGACTCAAACATATCATGAACCTTAAGGGAAAAAAATTGAATCTATGCAGCTGATCGAGATCAAGTGTATGGAAATCAGTGGTAGAGTTATGGATTAGATAGCTAGATTTTTCTTCTGGGCCTGATATCTTTGGGGTATCTGGGGTTCTCAGGGAGGATGAGTACCTCAGTTGTCAGGGATTGCCAGGTCATTTCAGGTTTGTTCTTCATCTGCCTTTACATATATATATATATATATATGTATGAAACCATACCTTAAATCAAATCACTCTGGCTCTCATTGGTTGGTTGTTCTCTTTTATTCTCAACAAGACCAAAATTACATCACTATGTCAGAGTCAAGTTAATGTTTCTAACTGTGGCAAATCAGATCATTCTGGAGATAACTCCAGGAGAAGTGCCAGGAGCAAAACAGATCTGAGAGATCTGTTCGTAGATCTGACCAAGGCCTTTGATACTGTCAGTTGTGAGAGCTTATGGAAAACTATGTCAAGATTTCTTTGTCCAGAATAGTTCATCAATATAGCATATCAATTTCATGATGATTCCATCATGCCTGGATTCTGGACAATGGATAATGTTCTTGAACTTTCCTGGTCACCAATGGAGTGAGATAAGACTATGTTCCCATACTTTTTAGCATGCTTTTTTGGCCAACATTAGGTTCCAGGCTAAACCCCATTTGGCATTGTTTGGGTCCTAATTGGATCAGAGTAAATATACATAGCACTTATTTCTATATTGGTCAGAAATCTTGAGAATCTTCCTCTCTTGATTTATTTATTTTGACTAGGTGAAAGAGGCCCTTATCTATCCTTAACCACTAAATGGGCATTGTCTTAGTCAAATTGAGACCTAGGAAATAACTTAGCTTAAAAACCACAAAGATCTCCACAGCATCTAAAGTCACTTCCAGTTCTCATGATCCATATCTTACCACTGGACCCAGGTAGCTCTGGAAGTGAAAGCGAGGCTGGTGACTTTGAACAATCTTCCCTCAGTTAAATCCAATTCACTTGCAAGTCATAACATCTCCTTCTTAATGTCATGGCCCTCTTCAAGAATGAAGGACAAACAACATCCCTCCCCCATCTTTCACCTAACTCTCCTGTGGCTCTAAGAAGCTGTAGGCATGTGCAACAGCCACACTTAGGTAAAACTGGTAGACAGGTTAAACCAGATTGAGAGTAATTGACAGGCCTCAAATCCATTGTTTAGTTAAGAAGATGTTCACCCCAAGCATGAGAAGACTTCCTCTTGGCAGAATGGGCAAATGAGAACAACTTGTTCCAACAGCCACAAAAGCAACTGGAACTGGTACCATGGAGTGCTTAGTGCTTGGTCAGACATCAAAAATGCCAAAAATTATTCACTATATCAACTATGCTTTGACCTTTGTCTTGCCACGGGACTTTGATGACTCTGGAAGAGAATGAGTGAGAAGAGATCCTCTGTGCAAGCCTGCTTCCCTTAAATCCAATTTACTTGTACGTCACTAATGATATCAGTAGTCTGATATTTGCAAACTAAGTACAAACAATTAGAACCTCTAGTTATCAATTAGACTGTATTAATGAATAAAAGTTTGTTAATTGAACATCTGTAAAATGTTCAATTTTTGTATTTTCCTCTAAAGTGAAGAACTGTCTCTTATGAATTCGAGATGTAGATTCCTTTAGGGTGGATTTGCCTAAAGTCTTATTTAGTCATATATATATATATAAAATCTTAGAAAAGTAACTTCTCTTTGGCCTTCAATGTCCCTATCTATATAAAATGAGTGATTTGGAGTGATTTTGGATCTTTAAGTCTCTTCTAGTTATGATATTATATGGACCTGATGAAATGGGATTCTAAGTATTATGATATATAATCTCTATTGATTTAATGATAATAGTGACTATATATCATAATTTATAGAACTGCATTACAAGAGATTCACACATCTATATTTTACTCTATTATATTGTTGTCAATGAGTAGATATGGATTATAGTCTGAATTTTACCACTTACTCATTATATGAATTTGGGGAAGTTATTTCCATAAAAGTTTTCATTTTCTTCCCAATACATTGAAGATAACTGGACTTAAGATAAACTATAATGTTTCTTCTGACAATCAGCCTTTCTTCTGAATCACAGTCCTCCATCTCCAACTGCTTCCTAGGCATTTTCTACCTAAATCTCCCATTAACATCTCAAAATCAACAGGTCCAAAACTGAACTCATCTTCTTCTTCCTTAATCTTGCCCCTCTTTCCAATTTTCCCATTTTTGTTGATAATACCACCATCTTCCCAGCCTTCATGTTAGAAATTATAGAACCACTTTGGAGTCTTCCTTCTCCCTTTTAGTCTGCATCTACATCTAATCAGTCACTAAGGTGTGTAACACCTCTCTCTGAAATATCTCTTGCCTCCTTTCCTTCCTTTCTGCTCAAAAGTACCCAAGCCCTCATTCCCATTCCCTTGGACTACTGTAGAAACCTCTAATTTGGTCTTCCTGCCTCTAGTTTTTTCCTTCTAAACTTTCTTCATGCAGTGACCAAAAGACTTCCTAAGAAATAAGCCAAAATTTTATTAAAAAAAAAAACAACCTTTAAATAGCTTCCTATTGGTTTTAGTCTAACAAACTTCTCACATTAGAATATAAGGCCCTCTGTAACCTACCTTTCACTTCCCTTTTTGGACTTAGTTCATAGTCCTCACCTTTAAGTGCTATGAATTCAGTCATACTATTCCATATTCCACCTCACATTTCCATGAATATTCACAAACAAACCAACATTTCAACCTGGAATACACTCCTTCCATATCTCCACCACTTATAATCTTCATTATCCTACAAAGTTCAGCTCAAATATTTCTTCCCCTGTGACGACTTCTCTGATTCTACAACTCCCCCTCCAACCAATAGAGGATCTTTTCACCCTTAAATAATTCTAGAATAGCTTGTCTAAATCTGTCCTTTGCCCTACCACTCCTTTTTATTATACTTATCTGGGCATTGTATTCTTAGATAAAAGCTCCTTGAGGACAGTGATTGTTCCTATTTTTTCCTAATATCTCTGGTGCTAAGAATGATGATTGGTACATAGTAGGTACTTAAATATTTATGAATGAATAATATTTCTGCTTAATATTTGTTGAATAGATGGGCAAAGCCTTCCATTCTCCTTCCCCCTGAGGAAAGCAGGGACCTTTAGATTGTCAGTATGACAATTTTCTCATGTGGGCTCTTTTTGCCACTGCACAGCTATGTTTATATAAAATAGAAGAATGTGTTAGACCAATTGGGCCACAATTCAGAATCAAATCTTTCTTGTGCTTTGCTAAAAATGCTTTAGCAACCAAAGCAATGGTACTTCAGCAAATCCTGAAGACACTATTGTCCTGTTCCACAAGGTGTCAGTGCTAGGGTACTAGTGTGTTCCTCAACTTTCCAGTCAAGACAGCCGGTCAACTGTCTGCAAGGCCTGGATAGACAGTCATGAAATATACAAGAGGAAGGAGCAATATAATTTAATGCAAGACATCAAGGTAGGTATCATTATGACATTTTAAATTTGTAAATGAAGGTCCAGAGTCTGCATCACTGGGAAAAGTTCCAGTACATACAACACAGTACTGGGTCTACTGACCACTTCTAGCCCAGTCCCTGATGCACCAACCTACATACTTCATTTCACTAACACAAAATGAAGTGTTAAGATGAGTGACAGCAACAACAGGAAGCTGGAGGGAGGGGTGGGAAGAGGGACTTGCTGTTGATGGCAGATTGCTTGTTGTAGATCCCCTGAGATTTCTTGAGTGGAACTAGGTCACTTTCTCTCCAAGGAAGAGATGAAGTGAAGAGTGAGAAATATTGTTGTTATAGTAAGCGTCTTGGAAGCATGTCTATGGCTTTGACATTGAAATATTTTCACATTTCCAATCACAGGGCTTGCAAAACCATTCAGAGACTGAAGATTTCTAGAAGGTTGAAGATCCTAGATGATTATTTTGCCCTTGCCTGAGGGAAGGAGAGGGGAAAAGGGAGGAAGGAAGAGAGGGAGAGAGACAGACAGAGACAGATACACTGACACACAAAGACAGGGAAAGAGAGACAGAAAGAGACAGAGATAAGGAGAGAAGAAAGAAGAAGGGAGGAAGGAAAGGGGAAGTAGAGAGGGAGAGGAGGGGAAAGAGAAAAAGAGAGAGAGAGAGAGAGAGAGAGAGAGAGAGAGAGAGAGAGAGAGAGAGAGAGAGAGAGAGAGAAGAGAAAAGAAGAAAGAGGTAAAGAGAGATGGAGGGAGGGATAAAGAGAGAGAAAGACAGAGACAGAGAGACACATACAATCACACACACACACTATATACATACACGGGGCGGGGGGTGAGATGGGGGAGAGAGAGACAGGGAGACAGAGACATAAAGACATAGAGACAGATAAAGACAGAGAAATAAAGAGACAGAAAGAGCTGAAGACACATCACATCTCTTCTTGCTTGCCTGCAGTTAATTGTATAATTCATTGCTACAAAATTTTAGTTTGAGCAGGAAAGAAATCTGACAAGTTTAGAATGAAATCAGACTGCAAGGAAGCATCACAATATTAACAAAAAACAACCGGCCCATAATCCTGGTGCTTGTAGTCATTAGCCCAAACTTACTCCCACATCCAGAAGGTATTCAGGAAAGGGAATTGAGAGGAAACACACAATCACAATTAACTGTGTACTTTTCTGAACTTTCCTCAGTTTCCTCATCTGTAAAATTAGGAGAAGGCTTGAGTCCTCATTCCATCTTTTGTATTTGTTACCTGTATGAACTTGGTTTCCTCTCTGGCTTCCTCAGTTTTTTTAGCTGTCAAATAAAGGAGTGGATTAGGTGATCTCTAAAACCCTCATTCCAGCTCTGACATATTACTAGGCAACAAGGTGCCTCTTGAGAGGCGGGGTGGTATTTTCCCTCTTCTCAGCAAGGAGTGGACTGCTGTCAGACATATTCAGTTAGTTGGTTTTAATGAACTATTTTTCTTTTCTACAAAGATAGTTCTGCTGTTAGGAGATAGGAGTAGGTTAGAAATGGACCCATTAAAAAAGCATCAATAAAACATTTTTTAAAAAGAGGTGTAACAATATAGTGGAAACATTATTGAGTTGGGAGTCAGGAGACTCAGTATATGTTATTATAATCTTTTTCTTTAGTTTTTATTTCAGTCACCCTATAATTGATGAATTTGTTTACAAATCATTCATTTGAAAAGTTAGGCGATAAAAGCTGGAGCATACTTCGTGAGAATGCTGGAATTGGAGATTGGAAACTTTGTTTTACCTCCCTACTCAGTCACTAATGCTGCATATGATCTTATGCCCTTCTTTTCTCTGGATCTCAGTTCCTTTTTTTGGAAAATAAGAAAGTTGTTTATTATGCCCATTATTATGACTTCAAATCATTTCCTTCAAAGTCCTTCAGATTTTACTAAGGCAGCCTAAGTATTTGTCAGTCAATCTTTAAAGTTGATCCGAAGGTCTGCATTAACTTTGAGTCATGTTTAGAGTTGAACAGTGATATATATGTATTGAGGCTGGGGTTAAATGACTTGCCCAGGGTCACACAGCCAGGAAGTGTTAAGTGTCTGAGACCAGATTTGAACTTGGGTCCTCCTGAGTTCAGGACTGGTGCTCTATCCACTGCACCACCTAGCTGCCCCTAACAATGATATTTTTAAGTGTAATTTGTAGCACATCTGGGAGTACATATCTGATAAGCTTGATACATAATTCCAGATACTTACTGGGGTTTATTATTTCTCTTTTCTTAGACCTAGTTAAAGAGAATTGGTTAGACCAATAGCAGGTTAAATGTCCTTGCTTGCACAACCTTGCTGACACATCACATATCAGAGGTTATACTCAAACCTGGGTCTTTCAGTCTCAGAAGCCAACTCTCTATTCAATATTCCATGTGATATCACTAATAAGTGATTACTACATGTTCACTGAATTGAACTGGGTTTTAGATTCAAATCTGTGCTCTGCCATGATGAGACTCTAGATCAGTTAAGTCCTCTACCTCCAACCCCCAGCATTCTCTAAAATGAGAGATAAATTAAATGATTTCTGTGATCTCTTTCTGGCCCTCTGCAGTCTATGAAAGTTCATAACCATATTCCCCTTCAATTAAAAGCCAAAATAAAATAGAAAAATAGCCTTTTCCCCTTGGATAACAAGGCCTCTATTAAACCAGGTTAGTTGGGATGGTCAAGTTACACAGGACTGGAAAGGTACTAAGTCTGCTTCTGAGAGAATCAGAACAGTGAGGAGAAAAGGGAATCCAGAGAGCTTAAGGATATCTCTACTGAAGTAAATAGTGATATTATTTCAGTGAGTGATACTAGATGGATCTCATTTCTGATATATCTTAATGCAGAGCAGCCCAGGTCCCAGAGTACAAACATTCTGGAAGTGGTTCTTATGTGAGTCCCCAAGGAAAAATGAGGAACAGGTTCAGGTGGTAAAACCTTTCTCAAGGAACTTGTTTTCTAAATGCACTCAGCTCTTTAAAGCTAGGCTTTCAGGCCAGCAGCTTGCGCTGGTTCTAATGGGTTCCTGTCGCCAGTTTGCCCATTACTCTCTCCTCCCCCAACCTCATCAGTCACTGCTATCCTTGACTTCTCCTTGGACCTGGCATTTTACTAGAATCAAGCAGATTACTAGAATCAAAAGTGTAATACAGGAGGAGATGAAGGTAGATTAGAAGCAGGCACTGAAGAGAATGTTACATTAATGGTGGGAGCCATAACTGGAATCTGAGTAAGGTCATGGAATCATAGGCATAGAACTGGGAAGGACCTTAGAAGCCATTGAGTCCTGTCTTCCCTCCTTGTTTTATACATGAAGAAACTGAGTAACAGAAATTATCTGAATTGACCAAAGTCACAGAGCCAGTATCCAAAGCAGGATTTGAACTCATGTCTTCATACCTCCAAGTTAAGCCCTCTATCCACCTAATTTGTAACCTCTGACACATACATGCCTAAGGAGGAAGGGAAGGGTTAAGATGATGCAGTATCATTTGATCTCTGGGTAGGTCCCATGCCTGAGACCTCAGGCATCTTGAGTTGTAGCCCAATACATAAGACATTTTGTCAAGAAATACATAACAAGGGGGCAAACAGACACATGGGGAATTCATCCAGATAACCAGAAAACCTCACTACTGAACTACTTTGCACAGAGAGGTCTCACTTGGCTTTCTTGCTGTTCCACTTGACAAGTCAATCAGTTCTGTCATCACAACATAAGGACCAGTTTAAGGAACACCAGAGGTCCTGGCTATCTCTACTTTTGTAAAGTGCCAACAGCGGCCTCAGATTAGGAGAGACAGCTGTGCCCCCCTTGTTAGAATTATTGACAGAAACTGCTGCCTTTCTGCTCTCACAGTTTAGGGGTCTGGCCTCCCTCCCTGTAGTAATAGCTAGTTTCCTGAGGGTGTTTAGTTTGCATTAGCATAATGTCTTTGGCTCTGGTGATCCAAGAAACCTCAAAAGTCAGGACTATATCTTCAAGGTAAATAGGGAACTTGACACCAGGATCATGACTCCTGAACCCTTTGTCTGAAATTTCTCCCTGTCCTTTTCTTCAAGACCGGGGACTGAGGGATTTGGGAGCAAGTAAAATCCTTCCTTAGTTTATTTGATCCAAGAACAATTGTGATTCCCATTTCATCACATCATAATTCATTCAGCAAGCATTAAGTACCTACTGTGTACAAAGTACCCTGTGAGGTGCTAAGAGGAAATACAAAATTTGGACCAGTTAAGATCTTTGTTGTAGTTTTTTTGAAGAAGACTAATGACATCATAATTGGATGATGTATTGACTTGTTTACATGAATTGGATTTAAGTGAGGCAGAGTTGAAAAAGTTCTCAGCCTCACTCTCTCTTCCAGAGTCATCCAAGTCCAGTGTCAAAACAAAGATTAAGATGACCAGTGATAGCCCAGGCTTCAGGGGATGACTTTGGCATCTTTGGTACCTGACCAAGCCCTAAGCATTCCACAGTGCCTTCTTGAAGCACCTTCTTGATCATTGGAACAAATTGTTCTCATCTTTCTATTCCTCTGGTGAAAATCTTCACATGTTTGGGGTAGACATATGCCCATAGTTTCTTGGAGCCACAGGTAATAGAATGCCAAATAGACACCAAAAGTGAACGAATAGCCCTAAAAAGGATTCATCAGGACCTTACACCAGAGGTGCTAGTCTTCCTTGAATTCTCCATATACCACACCCATTACTTTACAGATTAATAGAAGGATAGGCTATTGACAAAGTATAATGTGCAACATTATTATTCAATAGTACATTATGGGTATAACAAAATGTTAAATGAAGGTTCAAGACATAAATACAAGGAAGCAATGTGTTAGGGTACCACTAAGCATTAAATATAGGGTACATATGGTAATTGCTCCTGGAAGACAGAGAAAGGAACAAGCATTTATTAACCACATATTTTGTGCCAGGCACCATGTGAGCATTTGACAAATGTCACATTTGATCATTACAACAACTCTGGGAGACAGGTGTTATTATTACTCCTATTTGAGAGTTGAGGAAACAGAAACAGAGCTTAAATTAACTTTCCCACTGTCCACACAGTTAGTGTTTGAGGCTAGATTTGAACCTAGGTCATCTTGATTTCAGTTGCAGTTGTGGCCCCTACCTTCCTGGAACTTGTGCAATTAAAGATGTCTTGAGAGGTGATGACTGAGTTGTATAACTTTGGGATAGATTGAGAAGAGGGAAGGGGAAGGGCTTTTTTAGGTAGGACCTAAGTTATTACAAGAAAAGTTAGTAGAAAATTTAATCTCTCTCTCTCTCTCTCTCTCTCTCTCTCTCTCTCTTTCTCTCTCTCTCTCTCTCTCTTTCTCTCTCTCTCTCTGTGTGTGTGTGTGTGTGTGTGTGTGTGTGTGTGTCTTTGTCTCTATGTGTGTGTGAAGTAGCAGAATAGTGTGTGATAAGGCTGCAGGTAAATTGGAGCTGGATCATCAGACTTGACTGCCATTCTGGATAGTTTGGACTATATCCTGTAGGCAAAAGATAACTACATAAGATATTTGAGGAAGAGTGTGATATGCCTAGAACAATGATGATGAAGATGAGATAACACACATTTACATAACTCTTTAATGCCTGCAGGGCACTTTCCTCCTAACAACCTGGCATAACATCTTCATTTCAGAAATGAAGTAATTGAAGCTGAGAATTTAGGCAGTTTATTGCCTTTGGTCACACAAACTGCTATTGTCACAAGTAAGAAGGCAGTGGAGCCTCGAGGCAGAGGGATCTTTGGGAAATCTTTTGAAGTAATCCAAGGTATGAGATGATGTTTGGTTCTAGGAACAATAACAAAGTCAGAAAAAAAAATGCCCCCAACCATGGCAACCTCACTCCTCTCTTTGTCCAAATGCTTTCTGTCTGTGACCTCTTTCCTCTTCTTCCTCCCACAATCCCAATTCCCCATCAATCCCACTTAAAACTTGTCTCTTCTCAAGAGCATTGGATTGGAATCAACAGATTAAAGTTTGAATCTTAATCCTATGTTAGATTAAATGATCTATTTTATCCAGCTCTGACATTCCATGACTAACTCTTTTTATTCATGTGAGGTTTTAGGACCAAAGAATAACTTAGATTTGATCCTTTTCCTTCTTTGCCAGCCAAGGGATTTGCATTTTAACAGAATTTTAATCTCCCAGCAGAAGACCTGACAGTGAGTGTGGAGGGGAAAGAGGATAAAGTTCTAATAGTGGTATTTCAGGTACTAGCCAGTGGGAAGGAGAAAATTTAAAGTCCATTATGAACTTCCTAGAACTCCCAAAACCTTTGCCTATAGTCATGGGATTGTAGATTCCTGTAGACCAGGAAGAGACTTTAGATGTCATCTAACCCAATCTTTTCATTTTAGAGAAGAAGGAAAAGGAACATAAAGGAAATAGAAGAATTGACATTATAATTCAGGTCTTTTGACTTCAAATCCAGTATTCTTTCCATGACACCTTTCTCATCTTATTTATTCTATCTATGAGTGGAGATAGTCTTGACTTTCCTGATTAAGCCCTGTAGTGGCCAGAGGGGAAGAAGTGAAAGGAGACAAAAGCACCTGATAAAAGGCTGAAGGAGAACTGTGAAAGGGACTCTTCAATCTTCCTTCTTCTCCAGTTTGTAAATACCCCCAGGGAGCAGAGTTGTTTACAGGTCCCCAGAATCTCTCCATCTGAAGCATTCTGAGCCCATCAAGACAATGTCTGTTAATCTCAGGCTGCTACTTCACAAAAAGGAAATAACAGTCAGCAACCTGCATATGCTGCAGAGCAGGTAATGGAAAAATCGAGGTGCTGGTGGGCGGGCTGTAAGCTCTGCAGAGCATGTGGAGAGTTTGATGACAGTTCTTCTCGGTGGAGTACAGCAGTGTTCTTCCTGCTGGGAAACAGGCTAAGGCACAGAATAAGTGAGAAGCCAGCCATGTCTCTTCTTTCTCCATCCACACAGTGAGGTGAGATGCAGGCTGATCTGCTGTTCCCATTCATTCAATTTGTTCCACTTTTGAAGCAGCTCTATGTTAGAATCCCTACTAGACACGGGGATAGCTCCTGCCTTCATGGAGCTAGCTTTCTACTTGTAGGACCACAGATTGGTGTCCCTCCGGGGTCTCTCTCTAGCCTCTGCCCAGCCAGCATTTCAGGCAAACTCATGAACAGAGAAGGGCTCATTCTCTATCTCCTCCAATTTTCAGAGCATGCTGAGATAGATACTTCTGATTTCTCCTTGTCTGCCATGATGAGTCAACCCGTCCTATCTCATGGTGATGAAAAGTCTTTTAATTGACTTAGAACATCATGGATATGCTAAAGGGGCAATCTCTGCCCCACTGACTTCTTCCTGTTGATTTTGAAGTTCAAAGATGACTCACAGAGCTGTGTGTGACTATGGATGTATATGCAATTCTTACTTCCTCCTTCCTTCAAACTGGCCACAAATCATGAGCCCATGACCTTGTAGGTAAACATTTCTGTGGAATAGGACTACCTCCTATATATGTCTTTTCTTTGGTGCAGGATCTTGTGAGATCTTAAAAAGGAGCTGAGATCATCTCTTTTTTAGGCATTTGAGCTGCAGAGCAGTGTCAACTAGAATAGTTGCAGCTATCACAGTAGAAGAAAGCCCAAAAGGGAAATAGAGAGAAAGAGGAAGGAGAAAGAGAACCTCCATCTCTTATTGAAGAATCAAGTACTTTAAGCTGAATTAGGCAAACTGTAAGGGGAGGCTAATAACAGGGGTGAAAAGAAGAGAGACAGAGGGAGATCCTTACTGGAAAGAGAGATCCATTTAGTGTGGATCACTGTGTACAGCAGAAATGAAAATGTAAATGGCTAATTAGCAGGCTTTGAAAAGAAACTACTTGCAAATGTCCAAAATGAGGCTTGAATATTAGCTTCTTAACTTATTGGCTATTACTAATATATTACTAGATTCTGTTCTAATCATTCTGTGCTACATTATTGCTTAACATTCCTTTTTATGTGGGGGAACCAAATTATTTATTCCATATTTAGTAAATACTTTTTTTTCCTTTCCCTAATAGAATCCTAGGGCTAGAGATAAAAAAACACAATTGTTCCCAGAATAACTGGGATTAGGATATGAATCAGTAACCTGAGACCAGGCTGTCTTCAAATGTCCTGGCCTATGTCTTTCCACTGGATTATAATGACTCTGGATGAAAGAATGAATCTAATCACTTTACACAGCTCTGCTTCACTTAAATCCAATTCACTTGTAAGTCAAGACATCACCCTCCTGATGTCTTGGATTGGATCCTCTTCCAGAATAAAGGATGAACAACAATCTGTGAGTAGTAGTAGCTGTCCTACTCCCCCATCCCCACCCAGCTGGCCAGTTTCAATTGGGTAATGCTCCTCCCTCTTTTCCCCTCTGCCTATGTGGGGAGTCATGCCCTAACATGTGGGTCCTGTTTCCAAAGCATTTTTGATTTATACTTTACAAGATGGAATATCTGCTAGAGCAGTAAATTGACTGGCTGGATGCACTCTGATCATCTATTTTCAATTTGTTCATTTGTTTATTTAACTGATGGCTGCTCTCTTCATTAGGGACTATTAGCACACAAAAATTATGTTTATTGAGCCTGTCGAAATGTTCTGTCATATTCTTTCACTCATGACTCAAAAGCCAGTTGTTGGAGCCTTAAGAAAAGCACTTTTTTGATGTGCCATCAGTATGATTCAAAAAAAAAAAAATAAACAACACTTCTAACCTATCTCAAGCCCCTCATTGGATTTTAAGGAGGGAAAAGAAATGAGCTCATAAAGTTTTTTATGAATATATGTTAAAATTACTTCTTTGGTCATAAGAATCCACAAGTTATATGTTATGAACAAAGAAAAAAAGGGTGAATATCTCAGTGTAAAAAACAAACAAAAATCCACAGTAGTTTCAATAAAAAACCCTGAAATTTTGGTCCTACCTAACTCTAATGCATGTAATTATGGCTTATAAAGCCTCAGTTTCTCCAACTATAAAAAGGGAATAACTTACCTGAAAGGGCTGTGAGGAAAATGCTTTGTAGAATTACAGATTTTTGAGTTGAAAAGAACCTCAGAATCTCCATTTTACAGATGAGGAAACTGAGGATTGAAAAGCTTCAGTAACTTACAGATCACACATATAATAGTAGAATCAGAATCTGAGACTAAGTTGTTTTTTATTTTTTATATTAAATTTTATTTCAATTAAAACTCACTTTTCTCTCTTATTCTGTACCCTTTAACCCCTCTGAGAAAACAAGAAAAACAAAACCTTTGTTACAAATATGTCTAGTTAAGTCCCACATTGAACATGTCAAAAAAAAAAACCCAAAAACCAACATCTCATTTTGCCCTTTGAGTTCATTATCAGAAGATGGGCAGCATGTTTCATCATGAATACTCTATAACTATGTTTGGTCATTATGGTTGGTCAGAGTTCACAAGTATTTTATCTTTATGATGTTATAATTTAGATTGTTGTTTTCTGATTTTCACTTACTTTGCTCTGCGTCAGTTCATTCAAGTTTCTTAGGTTTCTCTGAAATCATCTTCATCACTTCTTACAGAACAATAGTATCCGTATACAAAACTTGTTCAATCATACCCCAATTGATGAGCACCTCTTCTGCTTCTAATACCTTGTCACCATCAAAAGAGTTGCCATAAATATTTTTGTATGTATATATCATTTTCCTCTTTTTTTAATTTAAGAAGTGATAGCTCTGCACTCTTTACACTATGCCATGCTGAATTTAAAGCATTATAGAAATACATGGGATTATTATTGTCAACTAGGAAGTATGTAAAATCTTTGGTACCAAAGACAATAAAATACCAAGAGTTTATCAACCTATGTGGTGAGGAAACAACTAGATCAAAGTAACAATCTACTAACATCAATGGAATTGAAGAATTTTTCTTTCTTTTTTTTTTAGCCAATCTTTATTTGTATATAGAATATATAATACATACATTATATATCATATATTTATAATATTATATGTCCCAGGTGATCTTATTATATTTACAAAAATCATTTTCCCATTTGGAAAATAGGTGTTAGTTTCACTACTATAAGTCCCTCTTGGTTTATTTTTTTTATTTTTTCAAAGCATATGCATGGACAATTTTTCAATATTAGCCCTTGCAAAATCCTGTATTCCAATTTTCCCTCCCTTCCCCCATGCCCTCCCCTAGATGGAAAGTAGTCCAATATATGTTAAACATGGTAGAAATATATGCTAAATCTAATGTATGCATACATATTTATACAAGTATTGTGATGCACAAGAAAAATCAAATCAAACCTGTTAAAAAGAAGGAGAAGGAGAAGAAGAAGAAGAAGAAGAAGAAGAAGAAGAAGAAGAAGAAGAAGAAGAAGAAGAAGAAGAAGAAGAAGAAGAAGAAGAAGAAGAAGAAGAAGAAGAAGAAGCAAAATAAAATGCAAGCAAGCAACAACAAAAAGAGTGAAAATTCTATGTTGTAAACCACATTCAGTTCCCACAGTCCTCTCTCTAGGTGTAGATGGCTCTCTTCATCACTGAACAATTGGAACTGGTTTGAATCATCTCATTGTTGAAGAGAGTCATGTCCATAAGAATTGATCATTGTTTAATCTTGTGGTTGCCATGTATAATGATCTTCTGGTTCTGCTCATTTCACTTAGCATCAGTTCATGTAGGTCTCTCCAGGGCTTTCTGAAATCATCCTTTCTTATAGAACAATAATGCTTCATAACATTCATATACCATAATTTATTCAGCCATTCTTCAATTGATGGGTAGCCCTATCAATTGAAGAATGGCTGAATAAATTAATTTCCAGTTTCTTGCCACTACAAAAAGGGCTTCTACAAACATTTTTATACATGTGGATCCTTTCCCCTCCTTTAAGATCTCTTTGAGAAATAAGCCCAATAGAAACACTGCTGGGTCAAAAGATATGCAGAATTTGATAATTTTTGAGCATAGTTCCAAATTGCTCTCCAGAATCTGTTCACAGTTCCATCAACAATGTATTAGTGTCCCAGTTTTCCCACATCTCCTTCAACATTTCTCATTATCTTTTCCTGTCTTAGCCAATCTGAGAGGTTTGTGGTACTATCTCAAGGTTGTCTTAATTTGCATTTCTCTGATCAATGGTGATTTAGAACACTTTTTCATATGACTAGAAATAGTTTCAATTACTTCATCTGAAAATTGTCTGTTGATATCCTTTGACTATTTATCAATTGGAGAATGGCTTGAATTCTTATAAACGAGTCAATTCTCTCTATATTTTAAAAACAAGGCCTTTATCAGAACTTTTGAATGTAAAAATGTTTTCCCAGTTTATTGCTTCCCTTCTAATCTTGTCTGCATTAGTTTTGTTTGTACAAAAACTTTTAAACTTAATATAATTGAAACTATCTATTTTGTGATCAAGAATGATCTTTAGTTCTTCTTTGGTCACAAATTCCTTCCTCCTCTACAGATCTGAGAGGTAAACTATCCTATGGTCTTCTAATTTGTTTATAATAGCATTCTTTATGTCTAGCTCATAAATCCATTTCAACCTTATCTTAGTATATAGTGTTAGGTGTGGGTCAATGCCTAGTTTCTGCCATACTAGTTTGCAATTTTCCCAGGCATTTTTATCAAATAGTGAATTCTTATCCCAAAAGCTGAGGCCTTTGGGTTGTCAAATACTGGATTACTATAAGTCATTGACGATTTTGTCCTTTGAACCTAACCTTGTCATCACTGATCAACTACTCTATTTCGTAGCCAGTACCAAATGGTTTTGATGACTGCTGCTTTATAATATATTTTATTTATTTTTTTGCATTTTTAAAATTAATTTTATAATTATAACATTTTTGACAGTACATATGCAGAGGTAAATTTTAACAACATTATCCCTTGTACTCCCTTCTGTTCTGAGTTTTTCCCTCCTTCCTTCCACCCCCCTCCCCTAGATGGCAGGCATTCCCATACATATTAAGTATGTTATAGTATATCTTGGGTACAAAATATACATACATACATATACATATATATATATACATATATATATATACATATACATATATATATACATATATATATATATATATATATATATATATATATATATATATATATATATATATATATATATATATATATATATATATATATATATATATATATATATATGCAAAACCGAATTTTGTTGTTGTTGTTGCTGCAAAGGAAGAATTGGATTCAAAAGGTAAAAATAACCTGGGGAGAAAAACAAAAAATGCTAAAAGTTTACACTCAATTCCCAGTGTTTCTTCTCTGGGTGTAGCTGATTCTGTCCATCATTGATCAATTAGAATTGGATTAGCTCTTCTCTAAGTTGAAGATATCCACTTCCATCAGAATACATCCTCATATAGTATTGTTGTTGAAGTATATAATGATCTCCTAGTTCTGCTCATTTCACTCAGCATCAGTTGATGTAAGTTTCTCCAAGCCTTTCTGTATTCATCCTGTTGGTCATTTCTTACAGAACAATAATATTCCATAACATTCATATACCATAATTTACCCAACCATTTTCCAATTGATGGGCATCCATTCATTTTCCAGTTTCTAGCCACTACAAAAAGGGCTGCCACAAACATTTTGGCACATACAGGTCCCTTTCCCTTCTTTAGTATTTCCTTGGGATATAAGCCCAGTAGTAGCACTCCTGGATCAAAAGATATGCACAGTTTGATAACTTTTGGGGCATAATTCCAGATTTCTCTCCAGAATGGTTGGAGTCTTTGACAACTCCACCAACAATGCATCAGTGTTCCACTTTTCCCACATCCCCTCCAACATTCATCATTATCTTTTCCTGTCATCTTAGCCAATCTGACAGGTGTGTAGTGGTATCTCAGAGTTGTCTTAATTTGCATTTCTCTGATCAATAGTGATTTGGAACACTCTTTCATATGAGTGGAAAAAGTTTCAATTTTATCATCTGAAAATTGCCTATACATATCCTTTGACCATTTATCAATTGGAGAATGGCTTGATTTCTTATAAATTAGAGTCAATTCTCTGTATATTTTGGAGATGAAACCTTTATCATAACCTTTAACTGTAAAAATGTTTTCCCAATTTGTTACTTCCCTTCTAATCTTGTTTGCATTAGTTTTGTTTGTACAAAAGCTTTTTAATTTGATGTAATCAAAATTTTCTATTTTGTGATCAATAATGATCTCTAATTATCCTTTGGTCACAAATTCCTTCCTCTTCCACAAGTCTGAGAGGTAAACTATCCTATGTTCCTCTAATTTATTTATGATTTCATTCTTTATGCCTAAATCATGGACCCATTTTGATCTTATCTTAGTATGTGGTGTTAAGTATGGATCCATGCCTAGTTTCTGCCATACTAATTTCCAGTTTTCCCAGCAGTTTTTGTCAAATAATGAATTCTTATCCCAAAAGTTGGGATCTTTGGCTTGGTCAAAAACTAGATTGCTATTTTTATTCACTATCTTGTGCTGTGAACCTAACCTATTCCACTGATCAACTAGTCTATTTCTTAGCCAATACCAATGGTTTTGGTGACTGCTGCTTTATAATATACTTCTAGATCAGGTACAGCTAGGCCAATTTCATTTGATTTTTTTTTCATTACTTCCCTTGAAATTCTCAATCATTTGTTCTTACATATGAATTTTGTTGTTATTTTTTCTAGGTCATTAAAATAGTTTCTTGGGCGTCTGATTGGTATAGCACTAAATAAATAAATTAGTTTAGGGAATATTGTCATCTTGATTATATTCACTTGGCCTATCCAAGAGCACTTAATGTCTTTCCAATTATTTAAATCTGACTTTTTTTGTGGCAAGCATTTCGTAATTTTGCTCATATAATTCATGACTGTTCTTTACACATCTTTATGGCAGAAATATAGTTCTCAAGATTTCTTTTTACCTTTTTAGAAATCTCTTGAGTTCTGCATTTGAAGATCAACCTTTTTATGTAGATCTGTTTTTTTTCATCAAGAGTAGATGGAATTCATTTATTTCGTTAAATGTCCTTCTTCTTCCCTGAAAAAGATGCTCATTTTTGCAGGGTAAATTATTCTTGGCTGTATACCAAGTTCCTTAGCCTTTCGGAATATCATATTTCAGGTCCTTCATTCTGTTAATGTGGACGCTGCTAGATCCTGGATTATTCTTACTGTGGCTCCTCCATATCTGAATTGATTTTTTTCTAGCAGCTTCCAATATTTTTTCCTTTGTCTGATGGTTCTTGAACTTGGCCACTATATTTCTTGGCGTTTTGATTTTAGAGTCCCTTTCAGTAAGTGATTGATGAATTTTTTCAATGTCTATTTTACCCTCTGTTTCTAAAACATCTGGGCAGTTCTCTTTGATAAATTCCTGGAAAATAGCGTCCAGGCTCTTTTTTTCCTCACATTTTTCAGGGAGTCTGATTATTCTCACATTGTTTCTCCTGGATCTATTTTCCAGGTCTGTTTTCTTCCCAATAAGGTACTTGACATTCTTTTCAATTGTTTCATTTTTCTGGTTTTGCTTGACTACTTCTTGTTTTCTCCTTGAGTCATTCATTTCTACTTGTTCAATTCTAATTTTCCATAATGTATTTTCTTCACTCACTTTTTTTATATCTTTTTGTAATTGTCCAATTGAGTTTTTAAGTGAGTTTTTTTTTCTTCTATGGAATTTTTTTTCCATTTCATCCATTTTATTTTTTAGAGAGCTGTTTTCTTTTTCCAACTCACTAATTTTATTTCTCAATGATTTGATCTCTTTATCCACTCTGGATGACTTTTCACGACTCTCTTGCCAAACTTCCCTTTCCTTTTCCCATTTCTCTTCTAGCTCTCTTGTTAGAGCCTTTTTGATTTCCTCTATGAGAGTCTTGTGTATTGAGGATCAGATCATATCCCCCTTAGGGATTCCTCTGGAGGCAGTCTGTTTTTAGTCTCCTCAGGGTTTGAAGTCTGCTCTCTATCCATAAAGAAGCTGTCAGTGGTTAAAGCCCTTTTAAATTCTCTGTTCATTTTGTCAGAGTGGGAATCAAGGAAAACAATTTGACAAGAGAAACAATTGGCCTGTTTCTGGGGTGGGGGTGGGGATAGGGCTGGATACTGTTGCCGGGCTTCCTCTACAGATTGCGGGAGACAGCAGTAAGGCACTAGCAGGACAGTGATGGCTGTTCTGAGTCTGCGCTCTGAGGCTCTAAGAATGCACTGAGTCACTCTGGGCAGGGATGGGGGTAGCCAGGTCCTGAGAGATACTAGCTTTCTGGGGTTTTATTCTTTACCTCCAGTGTTTTCACCTTCTCTGCTGATCCTGGCTTGTTGTCAAGCCGGAATATCCACACTGGGGTTAAGGTCGTTCTGCAGAAACAGTAGAGATCTTATCCCTCCCCCCTCCTCCCTCTAGTCTGAGCAGTGTAAGATGCCTATCTTGCTCTGGCTGCCTGCCCTCAGCCTGCCCTCAGTCTGTTCATCCCCTCCCCCGAGCAAACACAGACCTTTTCTGGTGAATTTCAAGGATGTCTTCTGTTGGTAATTATTTGTGGGGTTTTCTTTTCCAGTCAAGCATTAATTTTGAGGCTTGTCATGAAGTAAATTCTGAGAGAAAATGCGGAGCTCAAGCAGCTGTGCACCTCCTCACCACTATCTTGGCTGGAAGTCACTATCCCAGTTTTACAAATAACCTATAATATAGTTTTAAATCTGGTATAGCTAGGCCACTTTCATTTGGCTTTTTTCCCCTATTAATTCCCTTGAAATTCTTGACCTTTTGTTCTTCCAGGTGAATTTTATTGTTATTTTTTTTCTAGGTCAGCAAAATAGGTTCTTGGGAATTTGGTTACAACATTAAATAAATAGATTAATTTAGGTAGTATTGTAATCTTTATTATATTCACTTGCACTATCCAAGAGTGCTTGATATATTTCCAGTTGTTTAGATCTGACTTTATTTGCATGGAAAGAGTTTTCTAGTTTTGTTCATATAGTTCCTGACTTTCCCTTGGCAGATAGATTCCCAAATATTTCATACTATTGAGAGTTATTTTAAATGGAATTTTGTAACATGCACTCCTGGCAGGTACAATTACTAGTCTGCCCTAGGCCCAACAGAGTACCTTTGACCACTGACCTTTGCAGTGTCAACTCTATCCAACTTACCTCCACAATCTCTTGAATCTATAGTTTAAGAACCAGTAGCATGCTCAAGAACAGCCATGTGTAATCTTAAAAGCCTTTATTATACTGACTCACATAACGCTCTGACTTGTCAGTTCCCTAGTGAACACCTGGTCTGAAGACTCACGTGTTCACTACCAAACTCCTTACCTCTCGGCTATCCATCAGCTTGGCTTGGCTTGGCTACCCCAGGCTAGGGAGCCAGGTTAAAGAGCGCTAGGTTAAAGAGAGTGACTGCTGTCTGCAGTGGGCTTATAAAGGGCCTGTGAGGTCACACACACAGCCAACCAGTGATAGAGCTGTCACCCATTACAAAGCTATCTCAATATGGACAGGATCCCACCCCCAGGGCAGTCCTATATCCACAAAGAATACTTCTGGGGCACTCAAATTTCCTGTTGTGCTGTGGCACCGCCCATTTAAAGGGCCCTTACAAGTCCCTTCTCTTGTTTTGCGGGAACTGCATCCTTACAGAATTTCTCTTGTTATTGGATTATGTTAGTGATGTATAAAAATGATGATTTATGTGGATTTATTTTGTATCCTGCAACTTTGCTAAAGTTGTGGATTATTTCTAATAGTTCTTTAGTTGATTTTCTAGGGTTTTCTAAGTATACCATCTTATCATCTGCAAAGAACGATAATTTGATATCTTCATTGCCTACTCTAATTCCTTTAATCTCCCTTTCTTCTCTCATTGCCAAAGCTAGCATTTCCAATACAATATTGAATAGTAATGGTGATAGTGGGCAACCTTATTTTACCCCTGATCTTATTGGGAATGATTCCAGTTTATCCCCATTATGTATGATGTTTGCTGATGGTTTTAAATAGATTTCACTGACTATTTTAAGGAAAAGTCTACTTATTCCTTTACTTTCTAGTGTTTTTTAATAGGAGTGGATGTTGGATTTTATCAAATGCTTTTTCTGTATCTATTAAGGTAATCATATGTTTTTTGTTAATTTGGTTATTGATAAAGTCAATTATGCTTATAGTTTTCCTACTATTGAACAATCCCTGTATTCCTGGTATAAATTCTACTTGGTCATGGTGTGTTAACCTGGAGATGACTTTCTGTAATCTCTTTGCAAATATTTTGTTTACAATTTTTGCATTAATATTCATTAGGGAAATTAGTCTACAATTTTCTTTGACTGATTTCATTCTATCTCCTTTAGGTATCAGTACCATATCTGTGTCATAGAAGGAATTTGGTAGGAATCCTTTCCCTATTTTAAAAAATAGTTTATATAGTATTGTTTTTTTAAATGTTTAGTAGAATTCACATGTAAATCTGTCTGGTCCTGGGGATTTTTTTCTCAGGGAGTTGATTAATAGCTTGTTCTATTTCTTTTGCTAAAATGGGACTATTTAGTAATTATTTTATCTTCTCTTAGTCTGGCAATTTATATTTTTGTAGGTATTTCTTCATTTCACTTAGGTTATCAAATTTATTGGTATAAAGTTGTGCAAAATAACTCTTAATTATTGCTCTAATTTCCTCTTTATTGGTGGAAAGTTCTCCTTTTTCATTTTTGAGACTAACAATTTGATTTTCCTCTTTCCTTTTTCTAATCAAATTAACCAAAGGCTTATCTATTTTGTTTTTTGTTTTTTTTTCATAAATTAATTCAATAGTTTTTTATTTTTATTTACTCTCAATGTTATTAATCTCTCTTTTTATTTTTAGAATTTCAAGTTTGGTATTTGGGGGTTTTTAATTTGTCTTTTTCATTGCTCTTCTCTTTCTCTATTTTATGCAAGTAAGCATCTAGAGATATAAAATTTCCCCTTATCACTTTGGCTGCATCCAAATTTTGGTATGCTATCTCATTATTGTCATTCTCTTGGATGAAATTATTAATTGTGTATATGATTTGCTATTTTACCTATTCATTCTTTAATGGATGAGATTATTAATTTCCAATTACTTTTTGGTGTCTTTTCCCCCGGGCCTTTTATTTTTATTGAATTGTGATCTGAAAAAATGCATTTACTATTTCTGCCTTTCTGCAATTTATTTTGGAGTCTTTATGTCCTAATAGATAGTCAGTTTTTGTGTAGATTCCATGAACTGCTGAGAAGAAAGTGTACTCCTTTCTGTCTCCATTCAATTTTCTCCAAATAGCTATCATACCTAACTTTTCTAGTATTCTATTTATCTCCTTAACTTCTTTCTTATTTATTTTGTGGTTCAAGTTATCTAGTTTATAGAGAGCAAGGTTGAGATTTCCCACTATTACAGTTTTGCTGTCTATTTCTTTTTGAAGCTCTCTTAACTTCTTTAGAAATTTCCATGGTATACCACTTGGTGCATATATGTTTAGTATTAATTTTGCTTCCTTATCTATGGTACCCTTCAACAAGATATAGTGCCTTTCCTTATATTTTTTAATTAGATCAATTTTTGCTTTTGCTTGATCTGAGATCAGGATGGCTATCCCTAATTTCTTTTTTTTTTTACTTTACCTAAAGAATGATCGATTCTACTCCAGCCTTTTGTCTTTACTCTGTATGTATAGTTCTGCTTTAAATGTGTTTCTTGTAAATAACATATTGTAGAGTTCTGACTTTTAATCCAGTCTGCTATCTGCTTCTGCTTTATGGAAGAGTTCATCCCATTCACAATTATGGTTAAATACTAATTCTGTATCTTATTTACTCCAAATTATACTTTTCTCTTTCCTTTTCACCTTTCTCTCCTCCCCAGTATGTTACTTATGAGTACTACTTGCCTCAAGCAGCCCTCCCCCTTTTGAGTCCCTCCCCCTTTGTTATTCCTTGCCCCTACTATTTCTGTTTTCCCTTCTATTTAGCCTATCCCTCCCCTTTTTCCTTCTCCCCTTCCACTTTTCTATAAGAGGAGAGAAATTTCTCTGTGGAACCAAATATGTCTAATTTTCTCTCTTTGAGCCAAATCTGATGAGAGTAAAATTCATGCAATGTTCATCCTCCTCACTTCTTTCTCTCAATTATAATAGGTTTTCTTTGCATCTTCCTGAAGTGTAATTTCCCTCATTTTGCCTCCATTTCTCATTTTTTATGGTACAATCCCCTTTCCACCCCTAGTTTCTTTTTTATATTATAATGATAAAATCAAATTATACATGCACTCTTTATGTATACCATAAGAGAAATACAGTTCTCAAGAGTTCTTTTCTTTTTATCTTTCTATGCTTCTCTTGAGTTCTATATTTGAGGGTCAATGTTTTTGTTTAGCTCATCAGAAATAAATGGAATTCACTTGCTCTGTTGATAGCACATCTTCTTCCCTGAAAGAAAATGCTCAGTTTTGCAGGATACTCTATTCATAGCTATATTCCAAGTTTTTTTTTTTTTTTTTCGCCTTTCAGAATTACAGGCCCTTTGATCCTTTAAGGTGGAAGCTGCTAGGTCCTGGGTAATCCTTACTGTGGCTCCGTGGTATTTGAATTTTTTTTTCTGGCTGTTTGTAATATTTTTTCCTTGTTCTGACAGTTCTGATATTTAGCCATGATATTTCTTGAAGTTTTAATTTTGGGGTCTCTTTCAGGAGCTGTTTGGTGAATTCCTTCAGTGGCTATTTTACCTTCTGATTCTAGGACATCATGGCAGTTTTCTTTGATGATTTCCTGAGAAAAAGTGTCTCGGCTTTTTTTTCATCATGGTTTTCAGGTTGTCCAATAATGCTTAGATTGTCTCTCCTAGATCTATTTTCCACGTAAGTTGTTTTCCCAATAAGGTATTTTAGATTTTCTTCTATTTTTAAAATTTTTTCTTTTTTGGTTTTGTTTGCCTGATTCTTGATACTTCATTGAGTCATTCATTTCCATTTGTTCAGTTCTAATTTTTAGTGAATTATTTTCTTAATTTAATTTTTAAACTTCTTTTTGTATTTGTCCAATTTAATTTTTAAAGTTGTTTTGTTGTATGATTTTTTCCATTTCACAAATTCTGTTTTTCATGGAGATGTTTCTTTTTCCATTTTTAAAAATCTATCTTTTAATGACTTTTTTCATTTCCATTTTCCATTTCACTAAGTCTATTTTGTAGTGAATTGTCTTCAGATAATTTCTGTGTTGCCTTTTCTAAACCTCTTGCAAAGCTTTCATTTCCTTTCCCCATTTTTCTTCTAGCTCTCTTTTGGGATCCTTTTTAATTTCTTCTAGGAGAGCCTTATGTGCTGGGGACCAATTTATATCACCTTTGGGGGCTTCATCTGGAGATGATTTGCTTTTAATTTCCTCAGGGTTTGAAATCTGTTCTTCTCTTTCACCATAAAAACTAACAATAGTCAGGGTTCTTTTTGCTTTTTTACTTTTTAAATTTTTTTTCATTTTTAAGATTAGATTTGCTTTTAGGGCAAGGGAGATTGTCCAAGCTTCCTCTACAAGTGGTTGCAGCTGCACTTACTGACTTTTGGTGCTGGGTGGGTGTGGCCAGGTCTTGTGAAATTCTGGAGTTTTGGGATTCATTACTTACCTTTTGTGTTTGTGTTGGAAGTTTTATAACTTTTCTGCTGGTCTGCTGGTTGGCTTGCAACTAGGACAGAGTAGCCTTGTAGATCCCTCCCCATAGATTCTCTGGCACACACCATCTTGGGACTCTGCTCTGTCTGCACTCACCTGTGATTGTGCTCAGCCTGCTTGCACTTGGCTCGCCTCCCTCTCTGCCCAATTGAAATAGATGTCTTCTGGAGAGCTTCAAAATTAGCTTCTACTGGTAATTTGTTACACTCCCAATATTTATGGGTTCTGCCAGTCCAGAACTAATTCAGAGCCTGGATTTGCTAATTAGTTTGAGGGATGTGGGACAAGGTCAGATATATGTCCTCTCCATCATCTTGGCCAAGGAATTTTTGTTTTCAAAAATATTTTTTAGATAACTCTATGTTTAGATATTTTAGAAAGAACATTGAATTTTGGAGTCAAGATATTCAGTTCTCTTTTGATACTTGATGCTTATATAATTGTTAACAAGACATGCCTCCTGCACTTGTCTCATTTTCTTATCTATATTAAATGCATTTAATACTACTTTACTGGTTTGTTGTGAAGACTAATGTAATTACTGAGCCACTATCAGTGATCTTGAGACATAAGGAAAAATTAGAAGATACCATTAAATGAATCATTTGTGAACACCTAAAAATCAGAGATATAGTCAATTTTCCTAGGGGTAACACTCCTGGAAAGTAGCACAAAAGTAAAAAATGAGAATGTTGACACATTGAACTTATGGAAAAAAGGGGGTTAGGTTTCTGCAATCATCAAAAGCTGTATTTTTTTTTGCTAGTGAGTATAGAAAATATACTTCTTTGTATATTGATAATTTTCAACATTCACCTTTGCAAAACTTTGTGTTCCAATTTTTATTCTCTCCTTTTCCCCCATCCTCTCCCTTAGACAATACATAATCCAATATATATTAAATATGTGCAATTCTTCTATACCTATTTTCACAGTTATCATGATGCACAAGAAAAATCAGATGAGAAAGGAAAAAAAATGAGAAAGAAAACAAAATGCTACCAAAAAACAACAACAAAAAAAGTGAAAATACTATGTTGTGATTCATACTCAGTTCCCATAGTCCTTTTTCTGAGTGCAGATGACTCTCTCCATAACAAAACTGTTGGAACTGACCTTCATCACCTTGCTTTTGAAAAAAGCCATGTCCATTAGAATTGATCATCATATAATCTTGTTGTTGCTGTGTATAATGTTCTCTTGGTTTTACTCACTTGACTTAGCATCAGTTCATGTAAGTCTCTCCAGGTCTTTCTGAAATCATTCTCCTGATCATTTCTTATAGAATAATAATATTCCATAATGTTCATATACCATAACTTACTCAGTCATTCTCCAACTGATGGGCATCCACTCAGTTTCTAATTCCTTGCCACCACAAAAAGGGTTACTATAAACATTTTTTGTAAACATGTGTCCTTTTCTCTTTTTTATGATCTTTTTGGTTAAAGACCCAGTAGAGACACTGCTGGATCTAAGTGTATGCACAGTTTGATAGCCCTTTGAACATAACACACAATTCTTTTTTTTTTTTTTAAATCAGTATTTTATTTTTTCCCAATTACATGTAAAAACAATGTTTGCATACAATTGTTTATAACAAAACATAAAGTACATTTTAAAAAATATAGTATTCATATATAACCCATATAATATGGGGGAGAGAAGAGGCAATTTCAGACTAGACAAGGTGAGAAAGAAGGTGCATTTGTCAGAAAAACCTGGAGGTAAAAAAAAAAAAAAAGGAAAGGGATAACCTGTCATCTTTTATCTTTTCATTGGTTGACCTAATCTCTTTACAAAAGCTTATCCCTTGGGGTGAGTCACAGTCTGTGTTTAGAACTGCCACCTGGGGCTCTTAGCAGGGGGTGTGGGTGGATGCAAGCAGCATGGACAATGAGGGAAGCTTGCTAGATCGACTACCATCTCATTTCTTTAAAAATCATTTTCTTAATTCCCTCATCATGCACTTGAGAGGTATTTTCCAGAACAGAATCACAAATTCTTTTATGAACATTTTCTTCCTTTTTTGAGAATATAAATGTAGGCATCACACCTCATTTTTCTCTCTCTATTGCACATAGGTCTGAATGTACGTGGTTGCCAATGTGAAAACTAATAAAATCACTTGCATGCTTGAAGTCATGAAAGTTAAATTTGGGAATGCTGAGGATTGACTGTAACTAAAAGCCATGACTTGATGAATCCAAGAACAAGTCATGCTAAAGTAACCCAATTTTCTTTTTTAATAGGACTACATTGGGAGATCAGAGAAAAGCTGTAGCTATAGTTTACTTACATTTCGACAAAGATTTGATACAGTTTCTTATGTTATAGTCAAGAAAGAGAAACGTGTGCTGATGGAGGGACTAGATTCAAAGAATGGTCATTAAAGATTTCATTCAAATTTGGAAGGAGAAATCGATCTTAGTGGAGTCCTTCATGGGCCTCCTTGACCTCATGCTTTTCAATTTTTTTATTAGTGGTTTGAATGAAGACATGTATGACATCCTTAATAAATCTGTCGATGACAAAAACATCAGGAGAATAGTGAACAATGCATTATAATGAATAATACATCGACATAATCAAAAGGAGTTTTACACATGGGCTAGATCAATACAATAAGATGACATTTTAACAAAGATGACTGTAAATTCCTACATTTGAGTTCAAAATAATCAATTTTCAAGTATAAGATCAGAAATATTTAGGTAGACACTGATGGGGATGGTAGGGGGGAAGTGTCCATTTCTTGATTCCCCAGGTGACTGAGTACCTTTGGGATTCTCCATCAAGTTTTCCATTCTGCTTTTCAACTTCTTTATGTATGTTGTCTTTCCACCTTGAAGGCAGGTGCTGTTTGTTTTTGTACTAGTATTCCTAGTGCTTAGCATATAACAGGCACTTAATAAAATGTTTACCAAATGACTATCTGATAGAACAGTCTGCAGAAATCCTACTATTTGTAAAAGAAGTAAGCCTTGTTTTGTTTGGCTTTAGAGCTCCTTATGATGGATGTAAAGGACATAGCTGACAGATTTTGCTTGATGTAATGACAAATTTCCTTCAAGTAAGAGCTATTAAAAAGTAGAACATGATGATTCTTTAGGTCCTGACTTACCTATCACTACAAATGTTTAAATGGATTTTGGATGAACCTTCATCAAAATTTCTGGAGAATTCTTTTCATAAAATGGAAAGTTAGACTCTAAGGTCTCTTCCAACTATAATTATTTTTATATTGTTTTACTTTTTTTGGTTATACTTGTACATTAATTTTAATACATATTTCTTTATAAATCATGTTGGGAGAGAAAAGGGAAAAACTCATGAGAAAAAAAAAAGAAGAAAAAAGTGAACAATGTGTTAATTTATATCCAGTCTCCATAATTCTCTCTCTGGATGCAATTGGTGTTTTCTATCCAAAGTTTATTGGGATTGCCTTGGATCACTGAGCTGCTTAGAAGAACGAAGTCTTGTAGCTGATCATTGCACAGTCTTGCTGTTACAGTATACAATGTATACTTTATTCTGTTTGTTTCTCTCAGCATCAGTTTATGTAAATCTTTCCAAGCCTTTCTAAAATAAGCTTGTTCATAATTTTTATAGAACAATAATATTCCATTACTTCCATATGCCATAACTTATTCAGTCATTCTTTAGTTGATATGCATCAACTCATTTTCCAATTCTTTGGAAAAATAGCTACCAAAAATGTGCTACCAATTACCAATCTAAAAATTTTTGTGACTCTTTTAGCTTAGAATTTTTTTGTATTTAATATTTTTGCTGCTACTTTTTGCTCAGAATCTGTGTTGCCAATTGTTCCAGTTCTTTGGTAGACTGACAAAAAAATTTTGCTTAAAGTCCAAAGATCTGAGGGTTTCTTTTTAATAGTATTTTCCCTCAAATACATGCACAGATAGTTTTCAACATTTATGTTTGCAAAATCTTGTGTTCCAAATTTTCTTCCTCCCTTACCTCTTCCTCCCTCCTCAAGACAGCAAGCAATCCAATATAGGTTAATCATGTAAACAAAGACGGAATTCTAATCCTTGTTCTGTCACTGATTCATTCTATGTCTTTAAGCAAATCTCTTTATCTACTTTGACCTCAGTTTATCCACCTGTCAAATGAGGGATATGGTTCAGGTGATCTTTAACTCTCAGCCAACTCTGATTATCTCTTTTCTAAGGTACTTAGTTCTAGTGATGCATTTCCACAGGATCCTTCAGTCTGCACTAGGCTACAAATTCTTTCCCAGATCTGACACGCTGTACTGTGTTCTGAGGTCCTGTCCAATCCCTACATTCTGTGATATGACACACTAATATTCTGTGTCCCTATGATTAGAACCTCTCCCAAACCCTTCAAAGAGGCAGTAGTGAAATTGACTGGAGAGAGATTTTTTTTATTGGTTAATGCTTTGGAGGAAGTCCATTCATCAGAGTGCCTTATCCCTTGAGGGCTCTATGCAAAATACCAGGTTTTCTTTGTTTCTCTAGCCTGGCTCACATTTCATTAACAGGCAATGACCAGTGATCCCAGTTTCATGATGATGTTTTCCTTGAAACATAAAACACTTATTCAATACTGCATATTGAAAGGAGCTGAAATTCTCAATCCCCTATTGTTCATTCCATAATGTTAGGGTTTATCATCCAGGCTCAGCTCAGCAGCTGATTCACTTAGAGAAAAAGGGACCCCTTTTAGAATAGAATCCCTGTTCTAAGTTCTGTGCAAAATCTTTGCAAGCCTATCCTGGAATTTTGGCAACCAATATATGGGGAAAACAAACAAACAAACCTATTGTCACTGGGATAAAAACAGTATCTTTAGCATAGTATTGAAGATACTCTATTGTCTGGCTCTAATTTATTTTTCTTTTTTCCCTTCACATGTTTTCTCAACATCAATTCTATAATCTACACAATTGGATGTCACTTGATTTGGACGTGCAATTTTTCACCTTTGTGTATTTCCTTAACCTATTTTCCATGCTTGGAATGTATCCCATAGTTCTGCTTTTCAGAGTTTGTATTTTATTGTTTTAAGGTTCACAAAAGGGGTCACTCTATCCATGAAGCCTTCTCTGATTTCTGCCCATTTCCAAATTGTTAATATTTTCTCCTTCCTCGAATATTCTTAGCACCTTTGATTTCCCCTTCATCCTCTTTATAACTTATATATTCTCCTGATCTATATCTTTCCACTGTACCTGATGGCTCTGGAGAAGAAAGTGATGTAGGTGACCTTGCCCAGACCTCTCACTCAAATCCAATTCATTTGCATCACCTCCCTGGGAGAGACAACCAGATAACAAATAAATACAAAGCAAGCTATATCTAGGACAAATAGAAAATATTGTTAATAATTATTGTTAATTGTTAATAATAAATAATGTTAATAATTAGAGGGAAGGCCCTAGAATTAAAAGATTAGAGAAGGTTTCATGTAAATGGCAGGATTTTAACTGTCATTTCAAGGAAGTCAGAGAAGTCAGTAATGTGATCAGAGGAAAGAGTGTGTTCCAGGCATGGGGGACAACCAGAGTAAATGACCATTGAGATCATCTAGGCCAGGCTCCCCACTTTTAGATAAAATGACTTAGACTTAAAGAGTTGAGGTGGTTTTTGTTGTAATTATTCACTTATTTCAGTCATGTCATGATCTTCATGACTGGCTTTGGGGTTTTCTGGGCTAAGAAACAGGAGAGGTTTGCCATTGCCTATTCTAGTTCATTTTACAGATGAGTAAACTGAGGCAAACAAGGCTAAGGGACTTGTCCAGGGTCACATAACTACTAAGTGCCTGAGATCGGATTTGAACCCAGAATGATGAGTCCTTCTGATTCCAAACCTTATACTCTATGCATTATGGCGCCACCTAGTGCCCCCAATGTGGCTTACCCAAGGTTATGTAATTGTAGTGAGTTTGCCCAAGTCCCAAAAGCAAGTCCTCTGACCTTGTATATTTTACTCTACCAAAACTTAACTATAGTTAAGTGATGCAGTAGATAGGGCACTGAATCTGAAATCAGGGAGATGAGTTAAAATCTGGAGTTAGAGGCTTAACTAGCCTCTGCTTGCCTCAGCTTCCTCAAGTATAAAATGGGAATAATAACATCTGCCTCCAAGGGTGTTGTAAGAATAAACATTTGTAATAAATAGAAATCTATAATGTTTGTGAGATACTATTTGTAAAGCACTATGTAAACTTTAAAGTGCTATTACCTTAAGTGACCTTTAAAACTTAAGAATACCTCAAATAGCTATTACTATTATCAAGTGAGGAGAAACAGAGGCAGAAAATGTAGGCAATTTACTTAACCCCAAAGATTTTTTCAAAAGAACTTTTTTCTACCCATACTTTTCTATCCTCTACTTAGAAAGTTATTCTAAAATTTTAATGGTTCATTCACATTTCTAAATTGTGGAAGGATTTGAAAACTGTTTGACTTTTATTCTGGAGGCACTGTGGAATCATCAAAGGTCCTAGCAGGGGAGTGGTATTGGATATCTGTATCAGAAAATTTATCTAATCTCCCTCTTGTGGAGGATAGACTTGACAGAGAGGGCCTGGAATAAGTAGACCGGTTAGAAATATTCTGCAAAAGCATGATGCCATAAAAACTTGGAAAGACTTGCTTGAACTGATGCAACATGAACTGAGCAGAACCAGAAGAACATTGTCCATAGTAACAGCAATATTGTATGATGTGAATAACTTAGCTATTCTCAGCAATACTTGGATCCAAGACAGTTCCAAAAGATTCATGATGAAAAGTGCTAGCCATCTCTAGAGAAAGAACTGATGATATCTGTGCTTTTTTTCACAACATGACTACTATGGAGATTGTTTCACATAATTGCACATGTATAACTTATCAAATTGCTTACCATTTCAGGAAAATGGAAAGAAAGGGTGGGAGAGAATTTGGAACTCATAATATACTTTTCTTCTTCTTTTTTTTTTTGAAGCAATTAGGGTTAAGTGACTTGCTCAGGGTCACACAGCTTAAGTGTCTGAGGGCAGATTTGAAGTCCGGTCCTTCTGACTTCAGGACTGGTGCTCTATCTACTATGCCACCTAGATGCCCTGGAACTCATAGATTAAAAAAAGAATGTTAAAATTTTTACATGTAATTGGGAAAAAATAAAATATTGAAAAAATAAAACAATTGGAGAAAATACTAAATTTCAGTTCAAGGTTAATGAAAATAAATACATAGTCTCATCTCACTCCCCTTTCCTTCCCTCCACAAGAAAAAATATTCTGCAAAAATCTATGCAGGTGATGACAATTTGAATTACAGTTATGGCAGCATAGATGGAGAGCATGGAATGAATGAGAGAACATAATGGAATTTGGTGACAGATTGGATGTGTGGGAGAAAGTAAGATTGTTAAGGTTTCAAGTTCATATGACTTGGCTTAGTTTACTTTATAAAATCACAAAAATTGACCAAATAAAGTAGGGGAAAGCATTTGGACATAGAGCTGAGATTTGGACTTTAGTCCTGACTCTGGTTATGAATTTACTGTATGTCTTTAGGCAAATGTATTCTTCTGTTTGGATTTTAGTTTCTACTTCCATTGAAAAGAAGAGATTAGATTAGAAGATCACTAAAATTTTCTTCAATTATCACACTGGTAACCTAAGAAATTGATGACCTCTGCCTGAACTGTGGATTCCTGCAAACTTTTGAGTGAAGCAAAAAATTCTAAAACTAATAACAAGTAGCAGTGTTTTTTAGAAACAATGCAATATATAAGATGCTGATTTTGTGAGAGATGGGTTGTTTTTAAGAACTTTATGGACATATTGGGGTTCAGATTGAATTATTTTGTTAATATAAGTGATAGGCACAATTATAATATTTTCTGAGGTCTCTTCTCCTTTCCTCTTGAGAGGAAAGAAGAAAACAGTCATTATTTAGGTTACAATTACAATGGGAATAGAATACCAAAAAATTATCTGTCATTGGTCAAGATATTTTCTGACCAGAGGAGAATGAATATGGATGGGGCTTTTGAATGGTCCAGAGTACCCAGGTCACTGAATACCAAATAGTTTCTGAGGGTTCTGATGCTAGGGATACTATTGTAGGTTTTGGTCAGAAGGAAGCTTTGACACCTGCGTTTAATTCTCATGGTATTAAATATCATGGATGCTTAGGAGTAAAACTTGACTTTTAAGATGGTTTACTTAGCTTGAACACCATCCAAACTAACTTGGGTGAAATGTTTTAATGCCTACTAAGAGGCAGAGTTATTGTTTAGTTGTTTCCAACTCTCTGTGACCCCATTTTGGGGTTTTCTTGTTTAAGATACTGAAGGGATTTGCCATTTTCTTTTGCAGCTCATCCTTCAGGTGAAGAACAAGGTAAACAGGGTTAAGTGACTTGCTCAGTATTACACAGGTGGTAAGTATCTGAAGCCAGATTTGAACTCATGAAGTTGAGTTCTTCTGATTCTAAATGCAGTGTTCTATCCGTGGCACCAACTAGCAGCCACTAAGAGGCAGAGTAGAAGGGTGAAAGGTCTGAGTCAGGAAAACCTGTGTACAAATTATCTACAATCCTATTTAGGTTATTTCTGCCTATTGCTATCCCTTCTCTCCCCTCTCACATTTATAAATCCTAGATAATATACTCTTGTGGTATGGAGCATATGGCAGCTAGGAAAACTCTGGGATGGAGACAAGCAGAAGATGAGAGACAAGTGATCTTGGATTAGGTGGGAGCAAGTCATGAGATTGACAGATTGGTCATGTAGGAGGAGGAAAAGGGAAAAGATGGGATCTTTGAATAATCTAGGTTATCTAGATTATTAGGTTATCTAATCTAATCTAATCTAATCTAATAGGTTATCTAATCTACTCCCCTCATTTTACAGATGAGCAATCATTTTAAATCAGTCAAGAAAAGTTACTTGTCTAAGATCACAGACAATAAAAACCACAGGTGAAATTTGAATTCAGAACTTCTAAATTCAGTTTCACCAGGCTGAATTCACTCTGTGTCCAAAGGGTCAAATATGCTTGACTCAGGAATCAGGCTTTGAGGCAAAAATCTGAGATGAGCAAGTTTTGGAGTTCAGTAATAATAAAATAATAATCACAATAACTTATATTTATATAATCCTTACTATGGCCACACATTACTCTAAGTACTTTACAAGTATCATCTTATGTAATCCTCAAAATAACCCTGGGAAGTAGGTGCTATTATTATCTTCATTTTACAGATGAAGAAACTGAAGCAAACAGAGTTAAGTGACTTGCTCAGGGTCACTCAGCTAGTAAATGTTCAAGGCCAAATTTAACTTAGGTCTTCTCAATCCTGGCATTATCCCAGAACTTGGGTTGGAAAGTGTCATCCACATCCAGAAAGAGAACTATGTAGACTGGATGTGGATCGAAGCATAGTACTGTCAGTTTTTTTTTTTTTTTTTGGTTGTTGTTTATTTGCTTGATTTTTTCCCCCTTTTTGATCTTATTTTTTTCTTGCCCAACATGACAAAGTTGGAGATATGTTTAAAAGAATTGCATATATTTAACCCATATCAGATTTCTTGCTGTCTTGGGGAAAAGGGAGGTAAGGAAGGGAGGGAGAAACATTTAGAACATAAAGATTTTCAAAAATGAATGTTGACTAATGAGATGATTCAGGCCAGTTTCAATGATCTTATGATGAAGAGAATAATTTTCACTCAGAGAGAAGACTGTGGGGACTGAGGGTGGACCATAACATGGTAGTTTCACTTTTTGTTATTGTTTGCTTGCATTTTTTCTTTCTTATTTTTTTCCCTTTTGATCTGATATTTCTTGTGTAGTGCAATAATTGTGGAAATATGTATAGAGAAATCATACATGTTTAATATGTATTTAATTACTTTCTGAATAGGGGATCGGTGGGAGAAAGGGATGGAAGAAAGTTTGGAACAGAAGGTTTTGTAGAGGTGAATATTGAAAATTATCCATGTATATGTTTTGAAAATCAAAAGCTTTAATGAAAAAAAATGAATGTTGAAAGCTGTCATTACATGTGTTTGGAAAAATAAAATGATATTAAAAGTAAAAAAAAAAAAAAAAAAAAAGAATGAAATCCAAAAACTTTGGCCAAGAGCCCTGGATTAGAGCTGAATGGATGTGGATGTGAGCAATAAAATCCACAAGCTTTAGCAGCATATTTTTACTCACAAAAAGGACGCACAGATGAGTGCCCTATGAGGCCCTGAAATTCAGAGATATCCTGGTAAAAGGAAACTCTCAAGTTTTTTACCTCAAAGATGAATAGATAATTTCACCTCCCTTCCCTCTCCTTCCCCCCTCCACCCCCTTTTCTTTCTTTCCTTCCTTCTTTCTTTCTTCTTTCTTTCTTCTTTCCTTCTTTCTTTCTTCTTTCCTTCTTCCTTCCTTCCTTCCTTCCTTCCTTCCTTCCTTCCTTCCTTCCTTCCTTCCTTCCTTCCTTCCTTCCTTCCTTCCTTCCTTCCTTTCTTTCTTTCTTCCTTTCTTTCTTTCTTTCTTTCTTTCTTTCTTTCTTTCTTTCTTTCTTTCTTTCTTTCTTTCTTTCTTTCTTTCTTTCTTTCTTTCTTTCTTTCTTTCTTTCTTTCTTTCTTTCTTTCTTTCTTTCTTTCTTTCTTTCTTTCTTTCTTTCTTTCTTTCTTTCTTCCTTCCTTCCTTCCTTCCTTCCTTCCTTCCTTCCTTCCTTCCTTCCTTCCTTCCTTCCTTCCTTCCTTCCTTCCTTCCTTCCTTCCTCCTTCCTTCCTTCCTTCCTTCCTTCCTTCCTTCCTTCCTTCCTTCCTTCCTTCCTTCCTTCCTTCCTTCCTTCCTTCCTTCCTTCCTTCCTTCCTTCCTTCCTTCCTTCCTTCCTTCCTTCCTTCCTTCCTTTCTTTTTACTGATATACAGATTTAATACCTCTTGTAAATGAACAGATTCTGGCCATTGAGATTTGTTGTGGTCTGTCATGTCTGACAGGGTTTTTCTTGACAAAGATCCTGAAGTGGTTTGCCATTTCCTTCTCCAGCTCATTTGACAGATGAGGAAACTGAGGCAAACAAGATTAGATAACTTGTATACAGATTTATATAGCTACAAAGTATCTAAGAGCAAATTTGAACTCGGATCTCTATACTTACATCTCTATCACCTAACTGCTCAAATGACTAGAAGGCTTTCTTTTATTGTAAGAAACAAAATATCTTACCTAGAATTCCATTGACTTACTAGTGAATGCAGGAAAGATTTATTTTACATTCTTGCAAGAATGGATGCCTAGGTGAATAGACACACCTTGGAAACTCCAAAGGCAGCATTTTATTTCCTATCTTGAAATACAAGCCCCTCCCCTGATTTTCCATTAATTGGATATTACAGAAGCTACATATGAATCTCTGTAAAATTTACATTCTAGAATCAGGGAGGTAACAGAGGAGTGCTAGGGGCAAAGAACAAAAGATTCTTTGATGAATAGATTTCTTTAAAAAAAATGAAGATGAAAGGAGAAAAGAGGAAAAGAGAAGGGAATGGAAGGAAACGGGAGAATAGGAGAGGAGAAAAAAAGGAAAAAAAAGTGGTTCTAGTCAGTTTTGGAGAGAGCAGGGGAATTTTGCTTCCCAGATTCCTCACTGTGAAACGGTTTTGACATTCACCAAAGCTGGGACTTGGGGTGCGATTACACATGACAAGAAAGTTTACAGAGTCTCCCAGTGATGTGACAGCTTTGTTAAAGACTCCTAGATATCCATGTGTAATTTCCTGCAGGGCCAGTGCTTCCTACACTCCAGGCAGTTCCTCTCCTGTGAATAACTGTCCTCAGACTAGCTGGGAGTGTCAAGGCTCACACAGGTGAAAACCCACAGCATCATTTGATCTTGTAGACTCTTTGTATGATGATCAACACAGAGAAATCCCAAAAAGGGCTGGCTCTCAATTGTGAACTGTGGTCTAGTTTCTTATTTACCCCTTAAATCTGTTGGGCTAATACTTCCTGCAAGGGTAGAGACAGATATAGTACAATGGAGAAAACCCTGGTTTGGAAGGAAGAAGACTTTCCTGCTCCAATCAGAACTCTGCCATTTCCTTGTTGTAGGATCTTGGGCAGGTCACTTCCATAGTCTGTACAGTGAAAAAAATGGAACTCTTCCAACTCTACAATTCTGTGAGTCTGTCTTCCATGGTGGTTCAGGAATAGTACTACTCCTCACACTATATTTCAAAGCTTCTGCCTCCAAAAGGCTCAGTGTAAGAATGCCTTAGCCCCACTGCTTCTATCACTGAAGGCAATCACTTTTTCTATAATTTATAGTCTTAGTTGTCTAGAACATCAAGAACTGCACAGGGTCCTGCAATGTGGATATGTGACAGATAGGGACTGAATCCAGATCGTCTTGGTTCAGAGGCTGGTTTTCGCTGTGACTGTCCTCAGGTCAGTCCTACTATAATTTTCTTTGTTAACTGTTTCTCTTCTAATTCCAACTGTATTAATTTTTGTGCAGAAGGTTTTTAATTTCAAGTTATCCAAACTACTTGTTTTTTTTTTTTTCCATTAAGATCATCTCTATCTATTTCCTAGTCAGGAACTCAGAATCCTTAGCAGTGTGATATCATTCCTAAAAGTTCCAATAATTCTGTCTCTTTGGCTCATCAGAAGACAAACAAATAAATAAAATGAAGAAGTTCAAAATTTGATAACAATAATTGTTATTTTATACTTTTAAACAAGTTCCTACTGCGTAGGATCATCTGTTCAATTCAATTTGATTAATGCTATGTGTGAGGCACTGAATTAAGTGCAGGGAATGCAAAGATAAAAACAATGGACAGCTCCTACCCTCACAGAACTTACCACTAATATTAGCTGAACCCCTCTGTGAGTCAGACCTGGACTTGGCTCCTGTGTGCGGGAGGCAGAAAACAAAATTGGCACCTTTGTTCTCAAGGAATTCAAATTAGATGAGGAATCAAGCCTCTGACAGATGAAACAATCATAGAGCTATGCAAGGTAGCCTATGAGCAAAAAATAGTGTTTCAAATAGAATCAAATAGAAACTGGGGAAAGGAAAACTCATTGTGAGCCAGAGTGGTCAGGGCTTCCTGCGGAAGGGGGGACTTGAATTGGACTTTGAAAAACCAGCAGGTTTCAGATAGGCAGTGATTAGGGAAGGGCATTCTAAGTGGAGGGATCAGCCTAAGCAAAGGTGAAGAAGCAGAAATGAACAAAAGTATTGAAGATAGGGAGATGATCAACCTTACACTTTTTAGCTTCTTGGATATGAAGAGAGGAGCTATATATTTTGTAACAAGAACCCTGTCCAGAACTCAGATGATTTTCTCTGGTGAGTCAAAGTCAAGATTGTATATATTGAATATCTCTTTACAACTGAGACATAGTAGGTACAGACTTATTTACAAAACAAGAATAAACTCACAAATTATGCTTAAAGTATTAGAATTCATAGTTTAAGGAAATATGGGAAAAGTTAGGAAATGAATAATTGGGCTATTCCAAAAACTTCTGAAGACTCTGCTAATTTCCACAGCTTTATATTTTCTTCCTTCCTTCCTCCCTCCCTCCCTCCCTCCCTCCCTCCCTCCCTTCCTTCCTTCCTTCCTTCCTTCCTTCCTTCCTTCCTTCCTTCCTTCCTTCCTTCCTTCCTTCCTTCCTTCCTTCCTTCCTTCCTTCCTTCCTTCCTTCCTTCCTTCCTTCCTTCCTTCCTTCCTCTCCTCTCTCTCTCTCTCTTTCTTTCTTTCTTTCTTTCTTTCTTTCTTTCTTTCTTTCTTTCTTTCTTTCTTTCTTTCTTTCTTTCTTTCTTTCTTTCTTTCTTTCTTTCTTTCTTTCTTTCTTCTTTCTTTCTTTCTTTCTTTTCTTTCTTTCTTTCTTTCTTTCTTTCTTTCTTTTTCTTCTCCTCCTCCTCCTCTTTCTCCTCCTCCTCTTTCACCACCACTACTATCACCACCATTACCACACTATCATCATGTCTTACATTTCAATAGTGTATAAAATGTTTTCTTTCCACAAAGTAATTCAACTATTATGCTCATTTAAGAATTGGGAATACTGGGGCCCAAAGAGGTACAATGTCTTATTTACATTAATTGATGCAGGTTAGAAGTATCAGAGCCAGAAATCTAATTCAGGTCTTTCTATTTCAGGCTAAGATTTGAAATGGGTTTTAGAAAACACCAAGTTCAACCTACATCCTAGGAAACTGAGGCCTTGAAAAGTTAATTGATTTCCCCAAATTCACATAGGTCATAGGATCATAGATTCAAGACTAAAAGAGATATTAAAGATAATAAATAGCAGAGCAGATTTGAATATAGCTCTCCTTATTAAAAATTCTGTTATCTTTACACTATACTATGTAGCTTCTGTCCTATCCTGCAGCAGTGCCTATAGAGTTTTCCTTGTTTCACTAAGTTTCTGGCATCTTGGCTTTAGTCTGTTAGCTGCCGGTGGGGAGCAAGATCTAATCTTGTCAATATATAAACTCTATTTTTGGCCCATGGTCTACTCTCTTTCCCATCTATACCATTGTAACTTAAGTAAACATCCCATGAAAAATTAAGTTACTTCATTATTTTGTTCTGCTAGAATAAGACATACAAATCTCTCCCTTCCATTGACTTTGTTGGGGTCCTACAGTTTGTGTGTCAATATGCATATGCGTGTGTCGTCTCTGTACTAAGTCCAACTGTGAAGAGCAAATGGGTAGGGGAAGTAGGACATTGAAGGAGTGATTCCTTTTTGAAAAGATACCTAAGCAAATGGGAAGAGTTTACTCCAGACAAAATATAGGTATTCTCATTTGGGAATACCTGTACCAATAGTTGCTTCATTGTCAGATCCACACACATGATCTGATCTTAGTCTGATCCCTCACCACAAAAAAAATAAGGTAGCAAGCAGAGAGTTTCCCTTTCCTTACCTCCCCCTCAAAATTACCCTTTCTTTAATGGTAAAATTTCAGATACTGTGATTTCTAGAGTCTGGCATTCAGAGGCCATAGGGTAGACTAGAAAGACTGCTGGGTTTGATCTTGAGAGAGACCTTTGCATATAAACACTGCTGGCATTTTCTTAGCTCTGAGATCACTGATAGATCACCTAACCTCTTTAAACCTCAGTTTTCTTTATCTGTAAAATGGGAGTAATAATTCCAGTAAGACCAACCTCAGGGGTTATTGGTATTAAATTACATAATGTTATATAAGAGATTTATTAACTTTAAAATTTCAAATAAATATCAAGTATTATTATTATAGGGAAAACAGGTGGTCTATGGAAATGGCATAATATGAAAAGCTCCAGGGAAATTCTTTTTAGAAACATTTTCTCGGCTTGGTGCCAGAAATGCTTCTCATCAGAACTTCCAAAATTTTGGCCAGAGAATGACAGAATATATTTATACAACATATTTAAAGTTTTACAAAGTGCCATTTCCCGCAAGAACTCTGAGAGGCAGGTAATTTACAAATTATCTGTTTTTATTAGTGAGAAAACTGGAGAATAAAGAAATTAAGGGATGTGTCCAAAGACAGAAAAATCTGGTAACTCAGATTTACTTTTGACTTCCAGACTTGGTCTGTATTCAGGATATAACTACTTGGTGGTAGTGGAGGGATGATGGAGATAATTAATCTCACTAAATTTTTGCCTTTCTTGAGTATTTTAATAGGAATTAGGGAGCTGAGAGTTTGGGAAAGAGCTAAGGCTTGGGGCTTTTAACCTGAGGTCTGTGAACTTGTCTTAAAATGTTTTGATAATTTTATTTCAATGTTGTTTTCTTTTGCAATCCTGTTTACTTATTTTTTTGCACTTAAAAACATAGACTTTACCAGATTGCCAGTGGGAACCATTTACCAAAAAATGTGGAGAACCTGTTATAACTAAAGCTTTGGATACAAACATCTAAGGGAAAGTTTAGGTGGACGGTGAGGTGCAGATAGAATGGAGGAAGAAAGGAGACTCAGAAAGTAGGGGCACTGATAGGAAAGACAGATCTAAGCAGTCAGATTCTTCATATGGATATTGGTGTAGGCAAGGAAGGAGTGGGTGCCTGCATCTTTCACCTTTCAATGTTTTTCTGCCTACCCCTATCTCTTCTGCTTTCTGCCCAACCCTATGGAATGGAAGGTGGAGCAGACAGGCAATCAGGCATGTGTTATTAGTATATCAGATGGGTTTGAGTGTATCATCTGCATTCTCCAGGGCCAAGTTCATGAGTAGGAATTGGCCAATGGACTGCACCAAAGTGCATATTGGCTACATCCTGGGATAAGAGGGACTTTATAAATAGATTAGACTAATGGAAGGAAAGATGGCATTTACCAACCATATGCGTAGAGGCACCTCCTTCTTGGAAAGAATGCTAGACTGGGCATTGGAAGCCTGAGATCTATTCCTGGTTCTGCTCTGATCTATTCTATGACCTTGGCACATTGTTTACCATTTCTCGGACCTCAGTCTTCATACCTATAGACAAGAGAAGGAACTTGGACTAAATAATTTATAATCTAGCTCCCAAATCTAATGTCTCATGTTTTCTGTTCCAAGGCCCCTCCAACCCTGATGTTTCTGTGTTCTATTTTCTAAGAATCTTTCCATCTTTAACATTCTCTATTTTAAGAGCTCTTCCATTTGTACAATTCTATGTTCTATATCTTTCCCATGACACTGTCAATAATAATCTACTTTGTTTCTTGCTCCTCTTCTAGAATTTCCTCTGAAAAATCAGAATTTGGCTCAGAAGTTAAATTCCCACATTTAGAGAAGAATAATCCTTGGTTTCATGCAAGCACTCAGGCTTTGATTATGAGGCAGGCTTTAATTAAACCAACAAGAGTGAAAAGAACCCATATGTGAGCTATTAGTATCAAGATAACTCCTTTCCATTTGATGAGTTTCCACTTCCCCAAGTATCTACATAGTACTCAATTTTTACAGCACCATTCTTGAAGTCTTAGTTCTTGTTATCTAGCTCTCTAGCTCACTTTTAAAGATCAAGTTCAGTGATATAGCCTGGGTACCCTGGATAGGCTAAGCATTAATCAATCATCTTCATGATATCAATAGGAAAAGCTGTATCCTTTATTTTAGGGTTAGCTGCTAGCATTCTACGTAATTGTATCTTTAAGTTATATATTGGGATTTTCTTGGAGGCAGATTGGTGGTCTTATTTTAAAGATTAACTATGCTTATTGATCTTAAAAGGTCATAGGTCATAAATTGGAAGGAATCTTGAGAAGTTAGGGTAGAATTGTTATAGAAATATTCTCTTTTCTCAAATATTTTTAGAATGTGTTTGGATCTCTCTTTAGCCTCCCATACTCTCTACCTTGCATTATAGTTATGTGTCTCTCTGTTTCAAGTGTGTTTCTTGTAAATAACATATTGTTAGATTTTGGTTTTGAATTCATTTAGCTATACACTTCTGTTCTATTGGTGAATTCATCTCATTCACATTCACATTCACAGTTGTGATTACTAACTGCATTTTCCTCCATTCTATTTTGTTCCGTTTATCCCTCCCTCCCTTCTTCCTTCCCTCCCTCTCTCTCCCCCTCTTTCTTTTCTCTCCCCTCTCCCTCTTCTAAAGGGGAGTTTTGGTTCTGTCTACTGCCTTCTTTTATCTGCATCCCCTTTAATAATCCCTTCTCTTTCTTTTGATTTTTCTCTTCCTACTTCCCTATTGGATAAGATAGATTTTTATTATTAATTGAGTATCCTCTTTCAACCTCTTTAGATGTAAATGAGATTAAAACATTGTTATCCCCTCATTTCCCTCTCTTCTGTAAAAGCTCTTCTTCACATACCTATTTTTCATGAAATATTTTTTCTCTATTCTTTCTTTCCCTTTTCTCTTCTCCTAGAAATATCCCTCTTTTTCACCTATCCATTTTTTGTATCATCTCAAAATAAATGACATTCTTCTGCACCCTATTTCTTTGTAGAATCCTTTTAACTGCTCTAATAATGATAAAAATTTCTAGAATTTAAATGCATTTTCTTCCCATATAGAAATGTAAATGTTTAACCTTACTTTGTCCCTTGTGATTTCTCTTTCAGGTTTATCTTTCTGTGCTTCTCTGGTCTTGTATTTATGATCCAAATTTTCTATTTGGCTCTGATCTTTTCATAAGGAATACTTAATAGTCCTCTATTTGATTAAATATCCATTTCTTTTCTTGAAGGATTATACTCAGTTTTGATTATTCTTGATTATTCTATTTGCCTTCCAGAATATCATATTCCTAACTATTCAACCCTTTGACATGGAAGCTATTGAATCTTGTGGATAATGTGCTTTCATGATATTTAAATTATTTCTTTTTGACTACTTGAAGTATTTTCTCTTTGATCTACATACTCTGAAACGGGGCTATATTATTTCTGAAGTTTTAATTTTGGGGCCTCTTTCAGTAAGTAAATGATGGATTCTTTCAATTTCTATTTTACTCTCTGGTAGTTTTCATTGATAATTTCTTGAGATGCAATGTCAGGACTCTTTCTTTGTTCATGTCATTCAGGTTGCCAGTTATTCTTAAATTATTTCTCCTTAATCTATTTCCAGGTCAGTTGTTTTTTCCAATGAGATATTTCACATTTTCTTCTATTTTCCATTCTTTTGACTTTGTTTTATGGTTTCTTGATGTCTTTGTGGAGTCATTAACTTCCACTTGTTCAAATTCTAATTTGTAAGGAATCATTTACTTTAGGGAGCTTTGGTATCTCTTTTTCTATTAGGCTGATCCTGCTTTTTAAGAAATTTTTTTCTTCAGTAAATTTGTGTTTGGCAAATCCTGTTATATTCTGTTATTATTTTATTCAGTATTTTTGTGTCTCTTTTATCAAGCTGCTGACTCTTGTTTATTAATTTTCTTGCATCGGTCCCATTTGTTTTTGCAATTTCTTCTCTACCACTCTTATTTGATTTTGAAAATCAATTTTTTAGTTCTTCCACAAATTCTTGTTGGGTTGGGTTGTGTTAAGTTCATTGTCTTCTTCTGAGTTTGTTTCTTGATCTTTTTTGTTATCATAGTAGATTTTTAGATAAGTTCTTTTTTTGCTCATTTTCCCACCCTATTTAAAAAATTATGTTAAATTTAGGTTGTGTTTTCACTGTGGGTTATAGGAAGGGGTATTGTTTTAAGCTTCAAGCTTTTTTTTTTTTTTTTTTTTTGCTGCTGTTTTCAGAGCTAGTTCTGGAAGTTTGGAAATTTTTGATACTTCTAAAGTGGTGCGATCTGGGGAGGAGTGTAGTCAAAATGGTGTTCTTATCTGTCTTCTGATCTTTCCCTAGGAAGGAGTCTTAATCCCTTGGAACTGCAATCAAAACTTCTCAGAATCCCTGATCCCTATGGATGAAAGATAATACTGTTCTTCAGAGTCCCTCATTCCTTCTGACCAAAACCAGTGCTTCCCTTCAGGGCTTCTGCTCCTCTTGACTAAAGTGTTATTTTTCACCCTTGAACTATGATACTGAAGTGGCAACAGAGGACCAACAATACAGCAACACCCTCTCCTGCATCCAGTGTTAGCATTGGAGTCCCCTGTAATATCTTTGTGACCCACTGCCAGATCCCTTACTTGTCTCTGATTTGAGAGCTCTCAAAGCTGCTGCTATTTCTCTTTCCACCTCTTTCCATCATTGAAGCTGTATCCATGAGCACTTCAGATCAGCCTCTACCCCTGTTACAGATCTCTCTTCAACTTCCTAAATTGTCTTGTCTTGGAAGAAAGTCGCTGACCTTTTGTTGGCTCTGCAACACAATTCAATTTAAGATGTTATTTTAAAGTTGTTTGAAGCACAATGTTAGATTTTGAGCCTTGAATTGAGGTTGAGTACTTTCTTGACTCAACCATTTTGACTCCACCCCTGAAAATGGGAGGTTTAATTTATGCTAAAACCCATTCTTTCTCATAACCATTTTGTTAGGTATAGCCAATAGAAAACTAGATGGAGCACTAGAAGGAGCACATCAGATGGGCAGTCAGGAGACTGGATTCTAGTCTCTGTTTTGTCATGGACTAGAAGAATGGTCTTAAGTTTCTTTACTTTCCTGAGCTCAGCTTTTTCCTTTGAAAAATGAGGAAGTTGAATCAGACAAATCCTAAAGTCTCTTTCAGCTCTGACAGCCCAAGTTGGAGAAGACAGACTTACTGAAACCTAAGTAGGCATCTGAGTCATTAGAATGGCTCTGTTTGCACTAATTTGTGGTCTCACTATAACATACGATTCTCATCTCTGTGTAGACCAGATTTCAAGGGAGAGAAAAAGCCTTCTAATGCTTTCAAGGTCCTGGGCAAAGAGAATGGAATTATTATTATTTTTTTTTATCAGGAAAGAATAATTTTCCCTGGGAGCAGGATTGGAGGTGGGTGGGGAAAAGCTGGACTGAAAGGCTTGGGAATGCTGAACATGTTTTGTTGAGAACCCTAGTCTTCCAATCTTGTGTAGAAGTTGCCCTTTTGGCCTTTAAATTGTTTTGAAGGCAATCTTCTCATTTTGACTATATTGTCTAACAAGGTATAGAATTATTAGGAGCTCTTCAGCCCTGGAAATTGGTTTATGTGGGAGTCCTCCCACTGCCAAAGGATAAGAAAAAAATGTCCTCTCTTGCTATCATTATTAGAAGGCGTGATTGTTCTGCTGAAACCAGAGTGAAGAAGGGCAAGTCACTTTGGAAACCAAACATTTCTCGTCTGGGCAGATGGAAACAGGGGCAGGGAGGAGGGGAATAGAAGGAAACCTGTAATGGAAGGAATGGAAAGGTGAGCTCCCTATAGAGTCAGTTATTAGGCTAAATGAGAGGAGAGGTTGGGTTTCTCTAAATGGCTCCATTACCTTCTTCAGAATAAAAATATCCCAGGGATGAAGTAAATGCACTAAGATGCACACATAGAAACAGGATAGGTTATGAGAGGTAGAGATCACTTTAACCTCTACTGCACCCCCAAATACATCATCTAGCTGTGAATCCACTTTGAATCAATTATAAAATGTTATGAAATATTAGAATCAGAAGGGACTTTAGAGACCATATAGTCCAACTTTGTTAGGGTTCAGAGAGGCTAAGTCTGCCCAATGTCCACACAGCATGTGGCAGAAACAAGGTTTAAGCCTTGGTCCTCTGATTCCAAATTTTGCCTTCTTTCCCTGGTATTTTAATGCTTTTGACTCTTAACTCCCTAATTTTACAAATAGAGAAACAGTCTGGGTGAAAGGGGATTGCAAAGGATCCTGAGAGATTTGATTAGGATTATTCAGAGGAGGGATGGAAAGAGAGAAATATGCAATATATTTCATGCACAATCTACTAGACATAGGGTCAGCTAAGTGGTGTAGTAAATAGAGTATGAGCCTGGAGTTAGGAAACCTCACCTTCTGAATTCAATCTGGCCTCAGATACTTATTATCTATGTGATCCTGGGCAAGTCACTTAACCCTATTTGCCCCAGTTTACTCATCTGTAAAGTGAACTGGAGAAGAAAATGGCAAACCAATATTTTTTATCAAGAAACCCCAAGTAGGATCACAAAGAACTAGACATGACTGAACAACAAAATAGATTTGAGTCCTTTTCCCCAAACAGTGGCTCTCTGAAGACAGGCACTTTGCTTTATTTATGTTTCTCTTTCAAAATAGGGTATCAAAGGCCCTAAACTATAATAATAATAATAATATTCTATGTAAATACTTGTAATGATAAGTTCTAAGTAAGTGCTTATTAAAATAAAAATTGCTAACCAAGGCCAGTGATGGAAACTGAGAAATAAGAAGGCATAGTCCACCAGCCATATCTTTTTTAGCTTAAATACAAGCCTCTTCCTCCTCCTTTTTCTTTTTCTTTCTTTCTTTCTTTCTTTCTTTCTTTCTTTCTTTCTTTCTTTCTTTCTTTCTTTCTTTCTTTCTTTCTTTCTTTCTTTCTTTCTTTCTTTCTTTCTTTCTTTCTTCCTTTCTTTCTTTCTTTCTTTCTTTCTTTCTTTCTTTCTTTCTTTCTTTCTTTCTTTCTTTCTTTCTTTCTTTCTTTCTTTCTTTCTTTCTTTCTTTCTTTCTTTCTTTCTTTCTTTCTTTCTTTCTTTCTTTCTTCCTTCCTTCCTTCCTTCCTTCCTTCCTTCCTTCCTTCCTTCCTTCCTTCCTTCCTTCCTTCCTTCCTTCCTTCCTTCCTTCCTTCCTTCCTTCCTTCCTTCCTTCCTTCCTTCCTTCCTTCCTTCCTTCCTTTCTTCTTCTTCTTCTTCTTCTTCTTCTTCTTCTTCTTCTTCTTCTTCTTCTTCTTCTTCTTCTTCTTCTTCTTCTTCTTCTTCTTCTTCTTCTTCTTCTTCTTCTTCTTCTTCTTCTTCTTCTTCTTCTTCTTCTTCTTCTTCTTCTTCTTCTTCTTCTTCTTCTCCCTTCTCTTTCTCCTCCTTCTCTTGTGATAGAATCTTTCTCCATCTTCTTATTTTATAACTTCCTTCCCCCTTTCTCATTGGGAAAATATTTAGCCCCAAAAAGAAAAAAAAGGATTAATATTGATTATGATTTTTTGACCATTAGTTTAAATTGCTTTCCTTGAGGTTCCCATGAATGAAGTTAGGAATATTGAAACCAGGTGATAGATGAACTTGCTCAGGGTTGAGTTTAGCTGAGTGGACTTTCTAAGCCCAACCACATTTCTTCAGGAACATTGGTGGGAGCTGAGCTATTAAACAGTGCTCCAGTTCCAGTGTTTTATGTATTTATAGAATTTCTAAACCTTTTTTTTTTTTGGTGTCATCTGCTGGCCTTCAAGAATCATCTTCAGTTTCTAGAAACTCCTGAAAAAAATTTCATTTAGTTTCTTATATTGACCTGTGATATATTGGGTCCATATTAGGGAAAGTTGCAATGTGGAAGAAATAAATGTACCATGACTATGCCAACTCTATGAAAAATATTAGTATTAAAGCAGGAGAGATTGTGATGGGATTAAACAAAATTATGGATCATTGTAGTGCTTAGTTCGTATCTTACAGAAAAGACAAGAATAGGTTATGGATGGCTTCAAAATTCACCTCACTGAAGGCAGATTAATAATCTTCTGGAGTTCTAGCTCACTTTGAAGGTTTTGCAAATCTCTGCTGAAGTTCTCAGCCCACATATCTGCATGCTCCTCCCAAGTTGGTCACATTGTGATTACTGATAGAGTGATTGATTGGAGAGATTTAAAAAAACATTTGCCCAAGAAGCATGATTGAACATTGATTGATTGTTAGTGGGATTTGTTTTAGACTATTTCTATTTCTGAGTATGAAAACAGTCTTAGAGTTTTAAAGACATTTTAAGAGTTAATGGGGAATTTTGTCTATCTTTCTGTGTCTCTCTGTTTCTTCAAATGATGTGCAAAATAAAATATTTAGAAAACAGGACATTTAAAAAAGAATGAAATACAGTTTAGAAAGAGCAGAAGTATGGATGTTATCTAAGGTATGTTATGGTTTCATTTAGACTTGAATAGACTTCTGAACTTTCTTAGAAACAAAGAGAAAAGACATTGAGTTTCCTAGTTTTCATTCTCATTAGGGAATTGCATAAAATACAAGTTTCACTCCTTTTGTTCTTTTCTCTTTTCATGTATATGTGTATGTGGATAACTTCCTTAGTAATGGAAAAAAAATTGACTTTGTTTAGTTTCAAGTACTGCTTGCATTAATTTGTTTTAGGTCTCTTGTGATTTTTCTCTAACTTTTAAGCATGGTCTTAACTCAGATGAGTCAATTTTGCTCACAAAAGTTTCAAATATGCTTTGAATTCTAGACTATAAATTGCTTTTAGACAATAACATGTTTGTATCTCCTTGGTGTCTAGTATAGAACCTGTATATGATAAATGCTTCAGCACATATTAGAGAATTGAATGAATCTGCCTTTAAGTTCCTGACACCCATAATCTATACTATGCAGCCTCAATTACACACTATCCTGTTGCATTTTCTGACTGTTCCTTGGTTGTGAATCTTATTGTTATTGTTTGTCTTTCATTTTCCAACAGGACCATGACATCAGAGAGCTGATGTCATGACATGCAAGTGAATTAGATTTAAGTGAGGGAGGACTGTACAAGGTCACCTGCCTCACTTTCCCCTCCAGAGCCATCTAGGTCCAGTGGCCAGATTAGGATGACTGGACATGGCTCTGGATGCAATGGGAGACCTTGACCTTTTTAAGCTATGGTTTTCAACAGGCCTCAGTTTGACTGAGGCCACACCCATCCAGTGACGCATTGGGAGCTCCCTCAGGATAGGACCTGCCCCTGTTTCTCCTCAGGCTCCAGTAATTACAGCTCCTTGCTGGCAGGTCCCAGGTCTCCTTTTTCTGTCTTTCTTCTATAGCCTGTCTGTTTTTCCTGTAGCTCAAAGAAGTATGAGGCCAGACATACTGAGGGTGCTCAGGCCAACATTGTAGATATATGGTTTGTTGAATCTGAGTGCATCCCCTGTCTCTCTCAAACACCTTCTCCCCATCCCTGAAGGGGAATGAAATGTTCAAAATGATTGCATCAGGCACAGCAGTTACATAAATCACAGCAATTACTTCCTCCCAGCGTCTTCCACTGTCCTGTCAGGCTTGTTTCTTCTTCCCTTGATTTTTAGACAGCATGCGGGGAAAACCAAAGTGGTTTGTATTTTTTTTTTTTTATTAATAAATCAGCTGCTAACTGTAAACATGTTACTGGAAGGGAAGGCAAAGGTAGAAAGAAAATAACATGTTTTCATCTGGAATAACAAGTTGTCTTCCTGGGGAAGCATCTAAGATAAGGGGAGGTATGTATTTTTTCCCCTGCTGTCAGAGGCCAGTGAGAGTCCCTTCTATTTTGTAATTCTTCCAGTTAAGAGTTTACAAATTCCTCATTTATCTTCCTTGTAACCTTGCTGTATCACAAGGGTCACCTGAAGGAGCAGGTGCCATATTCTTCTAACTGGGAATCATCTGGTGAACTTTGAACTGAGAATGAGTCTCTACTGGAAAAAAGTTTGGAAGATTCCTTTATCATCTGGTAGGCTAGCCTAATAACTAAACAAAGCTCAAGATATAAGAGGCCCTGAGAAGATCCTCTCAATTCTTCTTCACATGTCTTCCTGATTGACCTTGATGTCTACAATAAGGGAGACAAAGCTGTTGAAAGTCTTCACAAAGATGTCTGCCTTTCACCTCTGAGGTTGTCTGCAAAAACAAATTGTGTATCTGTGGTGCTTAAATCTGTACAATGAACTTTTCTCGCAACACTCTAAGATTAATAGTATCTCCATTTTTACCGGAGAGGAAACTTGAATCTGAGAAAGATTAAGCAACTTTTCCCAGTTAATATTTTTATTTTAAATCATTTTATTTTTTCCAGTTACACATGTACATTAATTTTTTAAAAAATATACATTTCTATATAAATCATGTTGGGGAAAATCAGAACAAAAGAGAAAAACGATAAGGAAAAAAGAAAACAGAAAAAAGAAAATAAAGTGAACATAGTGTGTGTTGTTTTACATTCAATCTCCACATTTCTCTTTCTGGATGCATTTGACTTTTTCTATCCAAAGTTTATTGGTATTGCCTTGGATCACTGAACCGCTGAGAAGAATCAAGTTTTTCATGGTTGATCATTGCACAATTCTATTGTTACAATGTGTATGTGTATACATATATTCTGCTTGTTTCATTCAGCATCGGTTCATGTAAATTTTTCCAGGCCTTTCTAAAATCATTCTGTTCATCATTTTTAGAACAATAATATTCTATTAATTTCATATACCATAACTTATTCAACCATTCTCTACCTGATGACTATCTACTTTATTTCCAATTCTTTGTTACAAAGAGTTGCTACAAATAGTTTTGTACATGTGGGTCCTTTCCCCTTCTTTATGTTTTCCTTGTGATACAAACCCAGTAATGGCATTGCTGGATCAAAGAGTATGTGCACTTTTATAGCCATCTGGGCATGGTTCTAAATTATTCTCCAAAATGGTTGGATCATCTCACAATTTCACTAACAATGCATTAGTGTCTCAGTTTTCCCACATCCCCTCCAACATTTATCATTTTCTTTTCCTGTCATTTTAACTAATCTGAACACTGTAAGATGATACCTCAGAGTTGTTTTCATCTTCATTTCTCTAATCAATACTGACTTAGAACATTTTTTTGTATAACTATAAATGGTTTTAACTTTTTCCCAGTTAATTTAACTCATAAGGCTTTTGATTCTTTAACCACTGCTCTGGAATGGAACTATACTTTCCATTCTGCCTCCACATGTAGGTAAAATAAAAAAGAGAATACAGATCTCTGAGCTATCATTCTTTGAACTCTCTCATACACTATGATAATAGATAATTATTGTGGCAATAATAATTGTCTCATGACAACTTGAGGCTTTGTCATCAACTCTTTTGTGTTTCTTGAACTTGTCTGTCAGAATTTTTAACACAACGTAAATAAATTCACAGTTTAAATCTAGTCTCAAGCACTTCTTGTTTATGTGATCCTGAGCAAGCTACTTAACTCTGTTTGCCTCAGTTTCCATGTCTGGAAAATGAGCTGGAGAAGGAAATGGCAAACCACTCCAGTGTCTGCCAAGAAAATCCCAAAAGGGATCACACATGAGTTTGTAAGATCTTTTTTTCCTTGTCAGACAGAAAAATGACAGCAATTTAAATTCCCCAAAGTCTTGCTGTCATTTTTCTGTCTGACAAGGAAAAAAAAGATCTTACAAACTCATATATATACACATATACATACACCAATCGAGTAGATATATATGATACATATATATGGAGAGATGTATAGATATTATATATTTATATAAATATGTATATATTTGTAAATATTCTATTTCATTTAATTGTTAAATTTATCGGCATACAATTGAGCAGAATAACTTGAAATTGCTTTGAATTTATTCTCATTAGTGGTGTATTCACCCTTTTTCATTTTAAAAACTTGTGATGTATTGAAACACAATTTTGAAGAGCAGCAGAATTTTATGGCAGAAAAGGCATCAGGAGATATGAGTACAAATCTTGGCTTTTCCACTGATTCACTTCATAATCATGATTAGGTTGATTTACTCTGGGCTATGGTTTTCTCAAGGATAATCCTGTTCTGCCCTACTAACTTTATCCTATTCATTGTGAAGATCAAATGAGATGATGGGTAGATATGAAAAGCCTTTGCAAACTCTAAGCAAGCACTTTACAGAACTGAGAAAGCCTTAGGAAACCCATCTAGTTCAAGCTTTTTTTTTCCCCAAATAAGGAAACTGAGACCTATGGGGAATGAATGTTATTTCTATTTAGGGTGCTACCAACAATCTTTCTTCTAGTCATGTGGGTGAATATATGTGCCTTTGTCTTTACCTCTTGTCTGTCTTTTGCTCCTAGGAGTGTGCTGTTCAATGTTTAGTGTGAGCATTTACATCTCAGAAATCTGCAAGCACTACAAATGAGGGCTTGATTTATTGTTTTGTTGACTGTCTAGACTTAAGAAAGTGATGGAGGAAATGTTAATGATGAGGATTAAACTTTAAAATGTGTTGTAGCATGTTAAACTTTTACCAGCACACCTGGGCTTGCTCCCCATACTTAATGTGTTGCCAAGTCTTCTTGATTCTATCTTAATAACTTCTCGTGTATCCATCTCTGTCTTTCCATTCACACAGCTATCAGGCCCTCATAACCTCTCATTTGGATTGCTTTAATACCCTCTTGCCTCCTTCTCTCTTCTATTTGATCCATCTTCCCTACACTTGCCCCAAATATTTCTAAAACCTGACCATGCCATTCCTCTGCTCAAGAAATGTCTATGGCAATAGGATAAAATGGAAAGTTCCTACTTTGGCATGTAAGGTCTTTATAATTTAGGTTCCCTCTACTTTTACACTTTTCAAATATTTTGTTTTAGCTGATTAGAAATACTAATTCTTCTCCAAACTCAATAATTCATTTCTGGTCCTCATAGATTTACAGAATCTTTGATTTAGACATATTTTCTCCTTGATTTCACTTTTCAAAATCTTTCTTGTTTCAAACATTCACGGGCTACTTCCTCTGTGAAATCATCATAGATATCTTTCAGTGCTAGTGCTCTCTCCCTTCTCAATTTTTCTTGAAATATATGTATTTGCATACATGTTATATTCTCTCTGATAGAAAGGAATTTCATTTCTATCATCATATCTCAGCACTTAGCATAGTATTTTGCACATGGTGAATGCTGAAATACTTTGTATATTGAAATGACTTGACCTATATTTCTGAAGTGATAGTAAAGATAGTAACCCATGGTTTCTTGACTTCTGGTCAGGGATTCTCTGGTATGATGTGTTTTCATTCTCCAAAGTCAGTTTTCTTGGGTGATTAGGCATGCAAGAATGATGACTGACTAAGGATCTTATTTCTAGAAAGTATGGAGAATGGAAAAAAATGGTGATTGCATAAAAGGCCTATTATTTACTTTTCTGCTATGGTTAAATAATTGTTATCTATGTTCAAAGTGCAGGCTGGTCTCCATTCTAATAAAGGGGCTAAAAGATAGCATCTCTGGTCTGTAACGTGCTGTTGTCTCCAGAGACTGCTGATCACTTTCTGGTCTAGAGGAGAGACTTCTTCCTCCACAGAGCCGCCTCAAGTCTGGTCCAAACAAGACTCTCCCTATCTCTCAAGCGCCACCCTTTTTTATCCTCCCAGAGAATGGGCATGGGATAATGCAAAGGGCTTCTGGGGAAAATTACTTCAACCAATGAACTTGCTCCTCCTAAGCATGCAAGCTCCTCCCCAGGAGGTCACAGAAGTAAAACTCCCAGTAAAGGCCTGAACCAGAGAATTGTTAAGTACCAACTCAGCATTTAGTAAGAACCTAATATCTCATTATCTCATTAGCACTTAGTAAGAACCTAACACTGGTCTTTACACAACTAACGTTTGATGGACAATTCAATTAATCAGAAATATGCTAACAATCTCTTTCTGATAAAAACAGCTGTAGTTTAGCCATTTTTCAGTTATGTCCAGCTCTTTATAACCTCTTTTGGGATTTTCTTTGCAAAGATACTAGAGTGTTTTACTATTTCCTTCTCTAGCTTATTTTATAGACGAAGAAACTGATATAAACAGAATTAGGTGATTTGCCAAGGGTCACACAGCAAGTAAATGTCAGGCCAAATTTGACCCCAGGAAGATTAATCTGCCTGATTCCAGAGCCAATGCTCTATTCTTTGTCTATTCTCATTGCAAAAAAGAAGGGATGGAATGATGGAACTCTTAGATGGAGGGAGGGGGGATGGAATGACTAGCTGTATTAAAATGTGTGATAGAGGAAGGAGAATTACACATAGCCTGATATACAACTTAGATTGGGGAAAAATAAATTTCAAAATGTTCAGAGAAAGGTTAAATAGGATTCCATGACCTAAAATTCTATGGGACAAGTTAGATAATGAAGAAAAAGAAACTTTTAAGAAGAATATTCTAAAGACACAGAAATAATTTCAGTTAGAGGAACAGTAGGAATTATCTTAAAATAAATTGTATAGATATTATTTGTTTTTATGTCACTTACACTTTCCAATTTTATTCTTCCCCAATCCCTCATAGAAAGCTATCCCTCATAGTAAATAAATAAAAAAAAGGTTTTGTTGGTTAGCAAAACAAACATTAAAAAGTCTGACATATTATGAAATGTTCCTCACATATGGACTCCTACTTCTGTTCAAAGAATTAGTGTAGAGGAGGGGGTCTTCTCATATTACTCTTTTAGGCAAAACTCTTATATAATTTCACAGCCTCTGCTTTGGTTGCTTTGTAGTTACTATTATTCTTTTCTATCATAGTATTGTAGTCGGGTATATTGTTTTCCTACTTTTCTTCTTACTTCACCTTGCTTCAATTAATATGTCTTTCCATACTTCTCTGTAGTCATTATAGTCATCATTTTAAAAATTACACAGTAATATTCCATTACATTCAGGTACCACAATTTGTTTAACTATTTCTCAATCAATAGGCATCTACTTTGTTTCCCGTTCTTTGCTTACACTCACAAAAAAGCTTGTTATAAATATTTTGGCATATGTGGGGTCCTCATTTTTTTTGATCATTGCTTTCCTTGATATGTATACTTACTATTCCTTTCTTTAGATCATTGCAAATAGCTTTTTGGAATGCTTAGGCCAACTCATAGCTCCACCAATAATGCATTAGTATAACGGAGGTTTGCAGAAGATATGCTGATAGAAGCATATACTACTAATTGGGAAAGAATACTAAAATGTGGATCAATATCTGGGGCATTAAAGTGGTGAATTTTAGACTAGTGATATTAACATCAATTTTTGGCAAAATTCTAGGATATGATGGTAAAGGAATGGTTAGGAAAAAGGAAGGAGTGATCACAAAGAAGCAGCAAAACTTAAGTCATTGTTGACTAATCTCATTTCAGAAAGGAAACCTTGAACAACTGGAATCCTACCTCAGGCACTGGAAAAGTCAGTTTCCTCATTGATAAAAATGGGAATAATAGCACCTATTTCACAAGGTTGTTGTGAGAATCAAATACAATGACATATGTCAAGTGCTCTGCAAGTCAAAAAAAAAAACCACAATAAAAATGTTAGCTAAAATTATCATTATTTGGGGCAGCTAGGTGGTAGAGTGGAGCACCAGCTTTGAATTTAGGAGGACCCGAGTTCAAATCTGGTCTCAGACACTTAACACTTCCTAGCTGTGTGACTCTGGGCAAGTCACTTAACCCCAGCCTCAGGGGGAAAACCAATTATCATTATTCATCATGTAATGTTTAACAAATATCTTGATGACACAGGACTGAGATAGCTATCACACTGGATGAGGGCCAAATCTAATATGGTATTAATTTAACAGTAACATAAAGTCTTAGACTTGAGTTTAAAACAAAACAAGTTCACAAATACGAAACTGGGCTAGTTCTAGCAGTTTGTCTGAATGCTGCTATTTACAGCTTCTGTGAACTTTTTGGCAATCACATCACACTATTGATGGCATAAGACATGGTAGCCAAAAATCTAATGTCATCTCAGGCTGCATTAAAAGAGGTGAAGTGCCCAGAATGAGGGAAGGGATTGTCTCTTTGTATAGTGACCTTGTCAGATCATATTTGGAATACTGTCTTCAGTTCTAGGTACCCTATTTTGGGAAGGATAGCGTGATCCTGAGAGATATAGAAGATGGTAACAGAAAGTTGAATGCCCTCAAGACCATGTCATATGAACATAGGTTGAAGGAATTAGGAATACATTATCTGGAGGACAGCAGATTTAAATGTGCTATCACAGTGTTGTCTTAAGTATCTGAAGGGCTGCCCTGGGAATGAAAGATTACAGCTAAGTTCACATTAGTGCTAATAATAAATCCTCTAAAATAGTTGTATACATTGGAATCATACTATTCAAAATCATAATGATATAAAATAAAATAAAAATTGGTTCTAGGCTTATGGAAATTACAGGGCAACTTAGTGATACAGTGGATAAAGTGCCAACCCTGACATCAGGAGGACCTGAATTCAGATCTGGCTTCCACACTTACTGGCTGTGCATCCATAGACTAGTCATTTAATCCTGTTTATTTCAGTTTCTTTATTTATAAAATGGGTTTCTTTGCCAAGAAAACCAAATGGGGTCATAGAAATTCAGATACTCCTAAAATCTCTTGATACATATGGAAATACACAGTATGGCTTGTATGATGCTTTCACTTCAGGTCCTTCATTGTTCTCATTCAGTGGGACTTGGTTGTATACATATTTTGCTTTGGCACAGTGAGTAAAAATGAGGAGTACTAGGTGGAAATGGCAGGGAAGAAGATTTTTACTTTATGCAAGGAAAATCTTTCAACAATGGAACTCACAAAAAGGATATGTATTTCACAAAATAATGGGTTTCCCTTCCCTCATGTTTTGTAAACAAAGGCTGGATAGATAATCCTTTTGGATATTAGAGAATTCTTCTTTAGGTGAGGATGGGATGAGCTAGCTCCTACAAGATCCCTTTCTACTGAGATTCTTCAAACTCAATGTATCTAAACATGTATTTCTGAAGAAAGCCTTTTGTATCAGGTTGGGCTGCAGAGTGGTGACTAAGTTACAAGGTTATCTTAGATAATATAAAGGGTACCCCTCCTTATTCTCTTGAGTATTTTTCTTTCAGAGGTCATACATAGTACTACATCATTTGTATTCTGGCATTTGGGAGGCAAGGCAATGAGTTGGATGACTTCCCAGTGCTGTCTTATGTTTACAAAACAGACAAGTCCAATGGTCAGAGGTGGAGGACAGGGACAATTGGCGTTGTGAGAGAGGAATGAAGGGGGAGTTTGTTTGGGATGGGTGTCAGAAATCTAGCTAAAGCTGAGCTCATCTTCACCTGGGCTGAAATTGCCAACAGTGACTACAGCTTTCCATGAGACTTCCTGAAGTTTTAATTTCCCTCAATTTATGATCTGTTCCACTGCTTTATTACGCAGATAAGGAAGGCAGACAGGCTCTCATAACTGGCAGGATGTATATTGCATTAAGTAGCCTGGCTTATAGATAAACTGCTAACTCTATTTCCACACTCCTAGTAAGATTATCTTGCCACACCCTTCTTAGAGATTAATGGATCCCCTGCTTTGGAGAATTTGCCACCTGGGCTTGGTCTGTCTCTTTGTTTGATCAAGGATACGCTATCTCTGGGGAAGGGGCAGGGGTTTCCTGATGCCTAATAAGACATCTGTGGAGGTTGGGTCCTATCATGGATGAAACACTGTCATGCGTACATTTATATCCTCTCTGCAGTATTTCCACAAGCAGTCTTATTGTATATGCACAATTTCTGAGATTACTCAACTGCCTTCAAGCCTGCCAGCATTGATATATGATTGGGCCACTTGTGACAAATTATTCTATTTTCAAACCAGAGCCATGGAATAAAAAGGGCTAACCCAAAGGGAATTATGCCCCGAGCTTCAATATCCCCAAGTCCCCAGTGAAATCTGTGAAATCCTTTGTTTTCACAGATATCACAAGCTATAGTGTTAGATAGGATATTAGAGACCCTCTAACACAGCTTCTTAATATTTTTTATGTGTATCATAGACCCCTTTGGCAGTTTGGTAAAGCCTATAGACCTTTTCTCAGAATCATGTTTTTAAAAACAAATATATACTATTAATTATTTAATTATATTGAAATATAATCACCAAAATATTTAAAAAAAAATTTACAGAATCCCTGGTTTAAGAAATTCTTCTCTAATATGTCTCAGTTTACAAATAAAAAAATGAGGCCCCAGGAGTTGAAATGAAAACCTTCTCAAGATTATATTACAGATATCAAGTTTGGGGCCTTCCCTAGCTTTCCTGGGCTTCTTGGACTCTCTTGTCCTGACAGGACTTTTAATTCACTTGGATTCAAGGAATGTCAATTGAGGTTACTGTATTGACCCTAAAGAGTACAGGGTTAAGAGGAGATAGGTTAGCTGATGAGAATGAACAGTCCTTTCTGGGGAGTAGTGATCACTTATAGGTACAGCATAGGTACCTCATCCTATAGAAAGTAAATTTTAATGGTCTTCTACCCTAACTCTGAAATTACATTGTATTTTGTGTTTAATTTTCAGCATATGTGTTAATTTTCCTCCAAAAGAATAAGTTCTGTGAGGTCAGGGACTGGGTTTATTTGTGTGTATATATACATATATACATACGTTACATACACACATACACACACACACATAGTGAGGTCAAGGACTGGGTTTATGTGTGTGTGTGTATGTGTGTGTGTACATATATATTCTATAAGGTGAGGGACTGGATTTATCTGTATATATTTGTCATTGTTGGACACCATGCCCGATACACAGTAGGTACATGATACATGTTTGCTATTTTTGCTGTAATTAGTGAAAGACAAAGATAGAAAGATAGGGTAAGACCAATTTTGAGACAGTTTTAAATGCCAGGGCAAGGGATTTGGAGGTATTTAATTTCTTTTTTTTGTTTGTGGTGAGGCAATTGGGATTAAGTGACTTCCCTAGGGACCCACACCTAGTAAGTGTTAAATATCTAAGGCTGGATTTGAACTCAGGTCCTCCTGACTTCAGTGCCAGTCTCCATTCACTGGGCCATCTCGCTGTCCCTATTTGGATCTTATCTTGAGGACCAGGGATCACTGAATGAATTGAATAAAACAATATTTTGAGGAGATGTGGCAGTTAGTCTGTGCATTGTGGTTGGCAGGAGGGAGAGATCAGAGATAGTTGGAGCCACTTGAGGCTTTGAACCTCTTTTGAAATCTTTCCAGTATTCATTGCTTTTCCTCTTTTTAATGGGGCATTGTCCCAGAACCCTCTCCCTTCCCCATCTGCCAAGTCTATCCTCTGGCTATAAATTCCCACTTTCTCTGATGCCCTAGGGTTTCCTCCACTCTGGGTTCCTTTTGCTCCTAGTTTCTTAGACCCTTCCTGCCCCAAGAGCACTCCTCATTTTGGGCGCATTCTGATACTGCTGTTCTCCAGTGTATAATGATGACCCCAGGCCTATTTCCCCAGGGTTTCTCTACATGCCAGTTTTTATCAGAATAATAACAACATCCTCTAGCAGACATTTTAATTTAAAACTCAGTTCCCTCCGTCTTGTCTCTGCATTTGAACATTCTCCTCCAGGCTGTGAAATAAAAGACAGAGACTAATCTAAAGGCAGCCAAAGAGAATGCAGGCTTGCTCATGATCCCTTTAAGGGAGCAATCCTATAGAAAGAAATATCATTAAATTTTTAAAAAGAATTTATTTATTAAGCACCTACTATGTTCCAGACATTGTCCTAGAGATTAAAAAAAACCAATTTATCCTTAATGAACATATGTTACTGGGAAGAAATAACATGTATAAGGACATGTAAAATAATATAAATAAATTAGGTACAAAATAAGTACAAGGTGACTTGGGGAAATGTGTGTGTGTGTGTGTGTGTGTGTGTGTGTGTGTGTGTGAGCACTAACAGCTGGGGGAATCAGAAAAGGCTTCTTGTAGGAGGCTGCACTTGAACTGAATTTCAAAGGCAACTATTTATTCTTTGAGGCAGGGGTGAGGAAGGAAGTACATTCTAGGGGTATGAAATAGCCTGGACAAAAGCATGGGGGACTAATAAAGGAATGCCATATGTAGGAAAGAATAAGTAGACCAAATTGGCTGAATTGTAAAGTTCAGGAGAGGGAATAATATGCCATCAGTCTGGAAAGACAGGTTGTAGTTTGATTACAAAGATCATAATTTAAAGGCCAAATAGAGAAGTTTATAATTTATCTCAGAGGCAGTAGGGAACCTCTGAAGTTTATTGAGCAAAGCAGTGACGTGGTCAAACCTGAATTTTAGAAATGTCAATGTGCCAGTGCTGTGATGGTGATGTGGATGATGTAGATACCAAATGATGGTAGGCTCAAAATGTAGGGGTTTGGTCATGTGAAGAATTCACAATAGCCATTCTCTTTGGCAAAAGATAGGTTTATTTAGGGGAAGTTACAGCCAAAATGAAGAGATATAATAGACATCAGGAATGGTAAATATGAATTAGTGGTGGGATAGCATAGAAAGAGGGTTTTTAATAATTAATGATGAAAAAGTCAAGTTCCTTAGTGGAACTTGCCACTTACCAAGAGACAAGAAAAACCTCATGGAATTGGGGCATGCCTTTAGCTGGCAGGCTAAGTCTTGAAAGTGACTGAGCACCCCAAACGAGTTAGCAATAAAGAGGAGAAGAGGGGGTCAGGAGAGATCACCTGATGTGGGGGAAGGGTAAGGAGAAAGATATCTATGATGGGAGTGTGAAACTGTGTTCCCCTTTGATCTGTAAAATTAATACTCTGAAATTCTGTCCCCTTTTTGATTCCTGACCCTCCTAGGCTCCAAGGAGTCTGTGAGGGAACTCAGGCTGGGCAATTTCTAACACAAATCATCTCCACTGATAGCTGGATTTGCATTCAAATTCAGGATGAAAAAGCCTTCAAAGTAATTTCAATTCGGAGATCCTGGTCTGATCAGTTCAAACTGCCCCCAGCTTCCCCTCCCCCAAGGTCTGCTCATAAAATAGGTTTCTATTCACTCATTTCTTTGCTGAAGTCTAAAGCAGGGCATAGCTGCCTGCCAGCACTCCTGTCTGCTGAGAAGACATTCTCTTCTCAGTGCCAGCCTCCATTTCCCTAATAAGACTTTGCCACTGAAGAAGACAGGTTTTTTTTTTTTTTTTTTTTTTTTAAGCAAAGCTGACTTCTCATCTAACAACAAACTTTCATTTTTGCCACCTAAAACTCTTTGGGTTCATTAATTCTTTCACAAAGGACCTGCATCAACTAAAAGGGGATTTCTACAACTCTCTGACTGCCATTAGAACTCCATCACCATGAGGCAGAGTGTTGTGACTGACTGACCCAAAGGGATCAGCAGACATAAGATGGCCCACAAATAGATTTTATAGGGAAAATTTAACATCGTGGACCTGACTGGGATTTCTGACAAGACATGACAAGGTGAGATTGCTCAAGACCCCTGTAAAAGGGTAGATATCAGGGGCTGGACATAACTTGGATTTTTGACTGGACAACCACTCCAGAAAGGGACCATAGAGCTAAGCTGATCTCTATCAGAGCCTTCTCCCTGCTTGTCTCAGGGATTAATTCTTTAGTTTCTCTCTGCCTAATACACCATTCAGGACCTCATCATGGGATAGATTAGAAATGTGAGAGGCTAGAAGCAAAAGATCAGATAGGATGTTATCAGAAAAAGTTCAGATAAGATCTGATGAGAGTTTGAATGAGGGTGGCTATAGAGAAAAGGATAAAATCAATAAAATTTGACAACTGATTTTCTATGAATGATGAGTGGGAGGGAGGACTCAGGATAACTACTTTATTGCAAACTTTGCTAGTTAAAAGAACAGTGGCACCCTTGACAGGAGCTGGGATGTCTCTTTAGAGGGTAGATTCAGCAAGATGATGAGTAAAGTTTTAAGTAACGTTTCAGTCATGTGGAGCTTGAGGCGCCAGTGGAATATCTTGGTGGTCGTGGCCTGTAGCCAGCTGGAAATCACTAGAGCTCAAGAGAGAGATGAGGGTTGGATATATAGATTCTGGAGTCATCTACATAAAGATGATAGATGAGATGACCAAGGAAGAACTGTGGCATATGCAGCCAAGTCCTGGGGTAGAATCAAGAAAGCCAGGTTGATTGCCATGTTTTTGCAAGGCTTCAATTTGCAAAGTCCAATCTCTGGATCTCAGTTTCTTTTTCTATAAAATGAAGAGTTTAACTAGACAAGTTCTAAGGTTCCTTCAAACCTTAAATCCTAGGATTCTATAAAATCATATAATTTAACAATTTGGCAAGTATTTATTTTTTATTTTATTATTTTTGTTTTTTTTTTCAAAATATATGCAGTTTTCAACATTCATTCTTGCAAAACTTTGTGTTCCACATTTTTCTTACTCCCTTCCCCCCACATCCTTCCTTAGACAGCAAGTAGTCCAATATGTTAAACATGTACAATTCTTCTATACCTAGGACAAATATTTACTAAGGAAAACTATATTCAGAGCCCCATGCTGGGCACTATTAGGGCCAGAGAGAGGGAGAGAAAACACCTATATAAAAACCTAGTTCCTCCCCTCAGGAAGATCACAGTCTTATAGAGGATAATAAGGAGGACCTTCCAGGTCATCCTAGTCCAATGCCCTCATCTTAAAGTTATGATTTTCTTCAATGGCTCCTTTAAAACAAGAACACATGGGCTATGTAACAATGATGAGCTGAAAGTACATGGTCATTCGATAATGCCACACAGGCAGATTCTGAGATAATATATTACAGCTACAAGTGAGAAGTGGTGGTGCTGGCTCAACATTCTTACTAGGGTGGGGGAGACTGAGTCTGGTAGGTTGTGGGAGATGGGAACTGTACTAAATGTGGCACTAGTAAAGTGAGGCTCTCAGAGCAGATGGCCATCAGGCTGTCTAAGCAGGGTTGAACTGGTCTATATTGGAAGAACAAAACAAGTCAAAACTCCCTGTCTATCAATTATGGAATCAGTCAGTGAGTAGCTGCTAAGCTTTAAGCCTGGAAAAGATAGGGAGGCCCAGTGTAAAAAAAAAATACGAAAACTAAAACAAAACAAAATAAAACAAAACATTAGACATACAGAAGTACAGCTTTTTTTTTTTTTTTTTAAAGTCATCAAGCGATGCCGACTTCCGGCTAAGATGGCGGCGTGGAGGCAGACAGCTGCTTGAGCTCCTCGCTTTCTCTCAGAACTTACTTCATGACAAGCCTCTGACTTAATGCTTGACCCAGAAAGAAATCCACAAATTATCACCAAGAGAAGACATCCTTGAAAGTCGCCAGAAAAGGTCTGTGTTTGTTCGGGGGAGGGTCAATCAGACTGGGCGCAGACTGAGGGCAGACAGCCAGAGCAAGACAGGCAGCTCACACAGCTCAGACCGGAGGGGGAGGGGTGTGATCTCTGCAGTTTCTGCGAAAGGGCTTTTTCCCCAGTGTGGATACTCCGTCTTGGCAGCAAGCCAGGAGCAGCAGAGAGGGGGTAAACACCGGAGGTGAAGATTAAAACCCCAGAAAGCCAGCGTCTCTCAGAGCCCGGCCACCCCCAACCCCCACCTGGACTGACTCGGTGCGTTCTCGGAGCCTCAGAGCGCAGACTCAGTACAGTCATTGCTGTTCTGTTAGTGGCTCTCTGCTGCCCTATCCCCAGTTTGTAGAGGAAGCCCATTAATACCATCCAGCCCTATCCCCCGCAAAACAGACCAATTGCTTCTCTTGTCAGTTTGTTTTCTTTGATTCTGACAAAATGAATAAAAAATTCAAAAGGGCTCTAACCATTGACAGCTTTTGTGTGGAGAGGGAGCAGACTTCAAATGCTGAGGAGACTAGGAACAGAATGTCCCCAGATGTATCCCCTGGGAGGGATATAAGCTGCTCCTCAATACAAAAGAACCTCATAGAGGAAATCAAAAAGGCTCTCACAAGAGAGATGGAAGAGAAATGGGAAAAGGAAAGGGAAGCTTGGCAAGAGAGCCTGGAGAAATCATCCCATGCATTCAAAGACAGAATGGATAAAGAAATCAAATCATTGAGAAACAAGATTAGTGAGCTGGAAAAGGTAAACAACTCCAAAGAAAACAGGATTAGTGAGCTGGAAAAGGTAAACAACTCCAAGGAAAACAGGATTAGAGAGCTGGAAAAAGAAATCAGCTCTCTAAAAAATAAAATGGATACAATGGAAAAAAATTCCATAGAAGATAAAAACTCAATTGGACAATTACAAAGAGATATAAAAAAAGTGAGTGAAGAAAATACATCATTGAAAATTAGACTGGAACAAGTAGAAATGAATGACTCAAGGAGAAACCAAGAGGGAGTCAAGCAAAACCAGAGAAATGAGACAATTGAAAAGACTGTCAAGTACCTTACCAGAAAGACAACAGACCTGGAAAACAGATCCAGGAGAGACAATTTGAGAATAATCGGACTCCCTGAAAAATGGGAGGAAAAAAAGAGCTTGGACACCATTTTCGAGGAAATTATCAAAGAGAACTGCCCAGACGTTTTGGAAACAGAGGGTAAAATAGACATTGAAAAAATTCATCGATCACCTACTGAAAGGGACCCTAAAATCAAAACGCCAAGAAATATAGTGGCCAAGTTCAAGAACCATCAGACAAAGGAAAAGATATTGGAAGCTGCTAGAAAAAAACAATTCAGATATGGAGGATCCACAATAAGGATAACACAGGATCTAGCAGCGTCCACATTAAAAGAACGCAGGGCCTGGAACATGATATTCCGAAAGGCTAAGGAACTTGGTATGCAGCCAAGAATAACTTACCCAGCAAGAATGAGCATCGTTTTCCAGGGAAGAAGATGGACATTTAACGAAATAAATGAATTCCATCTATTTTTGATGAAAAAACCAGACCTACATAAGAGGTTTGATCTTCAAATACAGAACTCAAGAGACTTCTAAAAAAGGTAAAAAGAAATCTTGAGAACTATACTTCTGTCAAAAAAATATGTAAAGAACATATGTACAATTTGTCTTAGAAAATAGAGGTGGAAAAGAGATTATATCATAAAAAAGTACAAAGTGGTGGTACTACATCTCATGAAGAGGCAAAGGTAACCTATTATATCTGAGAGAAAGAAAGGAGGGAGATGAACATAGCGTGTATCAATAGACATATTCGATTTATGGTGAAACTTCTTCCACTTCATTGAAAAGTGAAAGGGAAGGAGTAAGCTAAGGGGAAGGGAATACAGTAATTTCGAGGAAAAGGGGTAAAATAAGGGGAGGATCTTTAAGGTGGGGGAGGGATCCTAAAAAGGGAGGGCTGTGAAAAGCAAGTGGTGTTTACCAGTTGAATACTGGATAGGAGGGTAAAAGGGAAGGAAAGGGGAAAAGCATAAGCAGGGGTTAATAGGATGGCAAGCAATATAGAATTAGTCCTTCTAACCATAAATGTGAATGGGGCAAACTGCCTCATAAAGAGGAAGCAGTTAGCAGACTGGATTAAAAGTCAGAATCCTACTATATGTTGTTTACAGGAAACACACCTGAAACAGGATGAGACATTCAAACTAAAAGTAAAAGGGTGGAGCAGAATCTATTATGCTTCAGGCAAAACCAAAAAAGCAGGAGTAGCCATCCTCATCTCAGATCAAGCAAAAACAAAAATTGATCTAATTAAAAGAGATAAGGAAGGGCATTATATCCTGCTAAAGGGAAGCATCAATAGTGAAGCAGTATCAATATTAAACATGTATGCACCAAGTGGTGCAGCATCTAAATTCTTAAAAGAGAAATTAAGAGAGCTGCAAGAGGAAATAGATAGCAAAACTATAATAGCGGGAGATCTCAACCTTGCACTCTCAGAATTAGATAAATCAAACCACAAAATAAATAAGAAAGAAGTCAAAGAGGTAAATAGAATACTAGAAAAGTTTGATATGATAGATCTTTGGCGAAAGCTAAATGGAGACAGAAAGGAATATACTTTCTTCTCAGCAGTTCATGGAACCTATACAAAAATTGATCATATACTAGGGCATAAAAACCTCAAAATCAAATGCAGTAAGGCAGAAATAGTAAATGCATCCTTTTCAGACCATAATGCAATCAAAATAACATTTAATAAAAAGCCAGGGGAAAATAGACCAAAAAATAATTGGAAACTAAATAATCTTATACTAAAGAATGATTGGGTAAAACAGCAAATCATAGACATAATTAATAACTTCACCCAAGAAAATGACAATAATGAGACATCATACCAAAATGTGTGGGATACAGCCAAAGCAGTAATTAGGGGAAGTTTTATATCTCTACAGGCCTACCTGCATAAAATAGAGAAAGAGAGGGCCAACGAATTGGGTTTACAACTAAAATTGCTAGAAAAGGAACAAATTAAAACCCCCCAGACAAACACAAAACTTGAAATTCAAAAAATAAAAGGTGAGATTAATAAAATTGAAAGTAAAAAAACTATTGAATTAATTAATAAAACTAAGAGTTGGTTTTATGAAAAAACCAACAAAATAGACAAACCCTTAGTAAACCTGATTAAAAAAAGGAAAGAGAAAAAGCAAATTGATAGTCTTGAAAATGAAAAGGGTGAACTCACCACTAATGAAGAGGAAATTAGAACAATTGTTAGGAGCTACTTTGCTCAACTTTATGCCGATAAATTCGATAACTTAAATGAAATGGAAGAATACCTTCAAAAATATAGCTTGCCCAGATTAACAGAGGAAGAAGTAAGTAGTTTAAATAGTCCCATCTCAGAAAAAGAAATAGACCAAGCTATTAACCAACTTCCTAAGAAAAAGTCCCCAGGACCAGATGGATTTACAGGTGAATTCTACCAAACATTTAAAGAACAACTAACTCCAATGCTATGTAAACTATTTGAAAAAATAGGGATTGAAGGAGTCCTACCAAATTCCTTCTATGACACAGACATGGTACTGATACCTAAACCAGGTAGATCGAAAACTGAGAAAGAAAACTATAGACCAATTTCCTTAATGAATATTGATGCTAAAATCTTAAATAAGATATTAGCAAATAGACTTCAGAAAATCATCCCCAGGATAATACACTATGACCAAGTGGGATTTATATCAGGAATGCAGGGATGGTTTAATATTAGGAAAACTATTAGTATAATTGACCATATTAATAATCAAATTAATAAAAACCATATGATCATCTCAATAGATGCAGAAAAGGCATTTGATAAAATCCAACATCCATTCCTACTAAAAACGCTTGAGAGTATAGGAATAAATGGACTATTCCTTAAAATAATAAGGAGCATATATTTAAAACCTTCAGTAAACATCATATGTAATGGTGATAAACTAGAACCTTTCCCTGTAAGATCAGGAGTGAAACAAGGTTGCCCACTATCACCATTACTATTCAATATAGTACTAGAAACTCTAGCCTTGGCAATAAGAGCCGAGAAAGAGATCCAAGGAATTAGAGTAGGAAATGAAGAAATCAAATTGTCACTTTTCGCAGATGACATGATGGTATACTTAGAGAACCCCAAAGACTCTGCTAAAAAGCTATTAGAAATAATTCAGAATTTTAGCAAAGTCGCAGGATACAAAATAAATCCACATAAATCCTCAGGATTTTTATACATTACCAACACAATCCAACAGCAAGAGATACAAAGAGAAATTCCATTCAAAATAACAGTCGATAGTATCAAATATTTGGGAATATATCTACCAAAGGAGAGTCAGGAATTATATGAGCAAAATTACAAAACACTTGCCACAAAAATAAAGTCAGATTTAAATAATTGGAAAGACATTCAATGTTCTTGGATAGGCCGAGCGAATATAATAAAGATGACAATACTCCCCAAACTAATCTATTTATTTAGTGCTATACCAATCAGACTCCCAAGAAACTATTTTAATGACCTAGAAAAAATAACAACAAAATTCATATGGAAGAATAAAAGGTCGAGAATTGCAAGGGAACTAATGAAAAAAAAGTCAGAGGAAGGTGGTCTAAGTGTACCTGATTTAAAGCTATATTATAAAGCAACAGTCACCAAAACCATTTGGTATTGGCTAAGAAATAGACTAGTTGATCAGTGGCATAGGTTAGGTTCACAGGACAAGATAGTGAATAAAAATAGCAATCTAATCTTTGACAAACCCAAAGATCCCAAATTTTGGGATAAGAATTCATTATTTAACAAAAACTGCTGGGAAAACTGGAAATTAGTATGGCAGAAACTAGGCATGGACCCACATTTAACACCACATACTAAGATTAGATCAAAATGGGTCCAAGATTTAGGCATAAAGAACGAAATCATAAATAAATTGGAGGAACATGGGATGGTTTACCTCTCAGACTTGTGGAGGAGGAAGGAGTTTGTGTCCAAGGGAGAACTAGAGACCATTATTGATCACAAAATAGAACATTTTGATTACACCAAATTAAAAAGTTTCTGCACAAACAAAACTAATGCAAACAAGATTAGAAGGGAAGTAACAAATTGGGAAAAAATTTTTACAGTTAAAGGTTCTGATAAAGGCCTCATCTCCAAAATATACAGAGAATTGACTTTAATTTATAAGAAATCAAGCCATTCTCCAATTGATAAATGGTCAAAGGATATGAACAGACAATTTTCAGATGATGAAATTAAAACTATTTCCACTCATATGAAAGAGTGTTCCAAATCACTATTGATCAGAGAAATGCAAATTAAGACAACTCTGAGGTATCATTACACACCTGTCAGATTGGCTAAAATGACAGGAACAAATAACGATGAATGTTGGAGGGGCTGTGGGAAAACTGGGACACTGATGCATTGTTGGTGGAGTTGTGAAAGAATCCAACCATTCTGGAGAGCAATCTGGAATTATGCCCAAAAAGTTATCAAAATGTGCATACCCTTTGACCCAGCCATACTACTACTGGGCTTATACCCCAAGGAACTACTAGAGAAGGGAAAGGGTCCTGTATGTGCCAAAATGTTTGTGGCAGCCCTTTTCATAGTGGCTAGAAGCTGGAAGATGAATGGATGTCCATCAATTGGAGAATGGTTGGGTAAACTATGGTATATGAATGTTATGGAATATTACTGTTCTATAAGAAATGACCAACAGGAGAAATACAGAGAGGCTTGGAGAGACTTACATCAACTGATGCTGAGTGAAACGAGCAGAACCAGAAGATCATTATACACTTCAACAATGATACTGTACGAGGATGTATGCTGATGGAAGTGGATTTCTTCAACATAGAGAAGAGCTAATCCAATTCCAATTGATTAATGATGGACAGAACCAGCTACATCCAGAAAAGGACTGGGAAATGAATGTAAACTGTTATTTTTACCTTCTGAATCCAATTCTTCCTGTGCAACAAAAAATTCGGTTCTACACACATATATTGTATCTAAATTATACTGTAATATATTTAATATATATAAGACTGCTTGCCATCAGGGGGAGGGGGTTGGGGGAGGAAGGGAAAAAATCTGAATAGAAGTAAGTGCAAGGGATAATGTTGTAAAAAATTACCCATGCATATGTACTGTCAAAAAATGTTATAATTATAAAATAAAATAAAAAATTAAAAAAAAAAAAAAAAAAAAAAGTCATCAAGCAAGGAAAGAGTACCATTTATATTTAAATTACTTTGTTGAAAAATATATTAAAAATACCTGTGGTACAATGGATAGGGTGCTGAATTTGGAATCAGGAAGGCCCAACTTCTTGAGTTCAAATGCAGCCTCAGATACTCACTGGCTGTGTGATTCTGGGTGAGTCACTTTACTCTGCCTCAATTTTCTCATCTGTGGAAAGAACTGAAGAAGGAAATTACAAACCACTCCATTGTTTGCCAGTAAAATCTCAAATAAAGTCATAGAGATAGACACAATTGAAATGGCTGAATAGTTCCAATGGTCTTGTGATAGAAAAAGCCATCTGCACCCAGAGAGGATTATGGGGACTAAGTGTGGATCACAACATCATATTTTCACTTTTTTGGTTGTTGCTTGTTTTTTGTTTTTTCTTATTTTTTTCCTTTTTGATCTGATTTTTCTTGTGCAGCATAATAATTTTGGAAATATGTATGGAAAAATTGTAAATGTTTAACCTATATTGGATTACTTGCTGTCTAAGGAAGAGGTGGAAGGAAGGGAGGGAGAAAAAAAAATTGGAACACAAGGTTTTATGTTGAAAATTATCTATGCATATGATCTGAAAATAAAAAAAAAATTAAAAATAACGAATAGCAATAGTGCAATCAGAAGTGACAATGACAACTTATTTGATTCATCTGATTCATCAGTAAGATACAATCATGCTCTGATTCTTTTTTATCATTTAAACTCTCATTTAGTTGTCAAACTGCAAAGATCTCTGCTCCCATGTACAGTATTCTAAACCATCAGACCTGTGATACCTCTCAGATTTGTGATACTTGTGAGACTGTGCTATTAGTAAATAATACCTACATTTCAGTCTTGGGAGTGTCGGTTTATTGATGGCTCCCACTATTTGAGAGCCCCTACAATCTATCATGATATATACTAAAGCCTTCTCAAACCATCACATGGTAGATTCCTGGTTGAAATCTAGATTTCTTTTCTTGTCTGTTCTGGCTCTCCAAAGACAGTCTAATGATTTTTCAATAGAAATGGTAATGTCTGAGAGAGTAATGAGGGAAAGGAAAGGGGGAACCCCATTTCTCGGCCCATATATAATAAGATAATCCTATGAGGCACAGTGTCCCCTGTAAAATGAATTTACAGGCCCAAAAACCTAGATTGATAAATAAAAGGTTTATTGTAGAAATTTGGAAATAAAGCTCAGTTAGAAAGACACCAGGGCCAAAGATGGCCGCTGGGCAGGCAGGAACCCTTACATGGCTGGAAGAATACCATGTATTGGCTGGGAGGGCTCCTGCAATGAGGGCGTTCCGGCTCACCTCTTTTATACCCAAAAGATGATGGGCGGTACCCAGTTCTGGGGGGGGGGGCTTTTCAGCTAGCTCAGATCAGGTGAGGGCTGGGGGAAGCTGAGCTGATGGGGGCTGGGCCAGATATTCAAAGGGTGCCTTTGACCAGAATTTGTGAATCAAGGTCAGTCATGGGTTGGGCAATTAGAAAGGAATCTTAAAGGGACCCCAACCCTCATCAATAGTAACAATCAAAGGCTAACACATGATTTCCTCATTAAGGAGAGTGAGTCTGGAGGAGTTAAGTAACCTAACTCCACACAGGTTATAAGTAAAGAATTTGGATTTGAACTCAGCTTGAAATTCAGAATTCTTTCTAGTGCACCTCCACAAATAACAAACAAAATGGAACATGACTATTGCATAAAAGATGCTCAGAAAATGCTACATGAAGTTTAAGGAAGGAAAGATGATTTTTTTTTAAAGAGGACGACTCTGAATCTCAGTTTTCTTGTGTGTTCAAAGGGCATAATAATTCCTGACCTGCTTCCCTTGCCAGAATTTTGTAAGGATTACAGAAGACATTGTGAGCTCATTCAGGGTAGTAACTATCCAAAGTATGGATACCTTTATTTGTATCCATAGCACAGTATCTGGCATATAATAGGCATTTAATAAATGATTATTTACTGAGATAATAATGTCAACAATAATAATAATAGTGTTTTAACAATAGTATTATAGTTTATAGTTATTATTATAGTTATTATTTATTGTATTATAATTCAGCTATAGTATAATTTAACTTATTTAGTATTTCTAGTTTTTAATACATTACCTTAAGGCTTGTAAAATGCTTTACACTTTTATCTCATTTGTTCCTGAATGTAATGTGATTTGTAACTGCAAAGTACCATAAAGATGTCATTTGTTATTGAATGAAAAAATATTTATTAAATTTTTACAATGTGTCAGTTGTTATGCCAAGATCGGGGGATATAAATAGAAAAATTGAGGAACTCATGCTCTAAATGGAAGAAATACTGCATAAAAATTCTGTGTGCTGTACACCAAGTTACCTAGATCTGACGTTAAAAAACCTGGGTTCAATTTGGGCCTCGGGTATTTACAAGCCATGTGAATCTACTTATAATATGTCAGGCTGGTTATGAAGAAAGTCCATTGCAAAGCAGAAAGTATAAAGTATATATGATCATTTATTGGTACTTTGTTTTATTTTATTTTGATTCAAGTGTTCTCATAATTTAAGAAAAAATATCACACTGTAGCAAGTGATGAATTGTTCCATGATGAGCTAGGCTGGAACTTGAATAGTGGGCTGTTTGCTGTTGGAAATATATTCAGATCCTTTTTACCCCAGTAGGATCTATTTGAGATTATATTTGACCTTTAGGAACCTAGGGTTAGCTCCAGGCCAAGATGAGGAATCTGAATAGGAGAGTTACTGCAATTATCATTTTTATTCCTGGGGCTCCTATTCTACCCACTAATATATATTTTTTGGAGATAATTAAATACAGGAAATTCTTTTGGAAGGACAATTTATGTTGAGAGAACAAAGGGGTGATCCTTTTTGTGACGCTTCTCTTATGTCATTATATTTCTATCTAGAATGTTCCTTCCTGCAGGATTTGCCCTGGAAGACACTCTTCAGAAAAATGCCTTTGTAACCTTACCCTAAACCTCATCTCCCTGTATTCCATTCCTTTCAGCCCCTCCCCCCAACTAAAGGTCCTTCTGCAGACATATGTTGGTGCAAGGGGAAGCATTTATCATTTTCATCTTGACAAGTCAAGTTGGCTTTGCCCTTTCTTCAATGGGATTTCATTTGGCCCAGAATTAAAATACATAAGCCCACCTGCTGCTGTCGCTTCTCCATCACTTTCTACCTTGAGCTCATAGTGGAATATTTCAGTTGATAAGAGGGCTGGCAGATGGCTGAGCTCTCCAGATTTTTTTTAGTCATGATGATCCCCCTATCTTCCCCCTTTTTTGAAAATTAAGCTTCCTTGACACCCATACATTCATTAAACAAACATTTAGTAAGTGCTTGCTGTGTACAAGTAGGGATTAGACATAAAATAGATGCTAGACAGACATTCCTGGCTTTCCCTACCTGCTTCTGGAATCTATACATTTATTTTATTTTTTTGATGAGGTAATTGGGGTTAAGTGACTTGCTCAGGAAGTGCTAAGTATCTGAGGCAGATTTGAACTCAGATCCTTCTGATGCTCTATTCACTGTTCCACCTAGATGCCCCCTGAAATCTGTACATTTAGTAGACCCTGCTAAAGTCTTGTGTGCTGGACTGTGGTATTGCCTGAAGTTGTGAGTGCAAAGACCATTAAAGGGGTTTAGTGATAATAGGTTTATATCACAAAGTCAATGACACTCTTGGGCACTATCTTCTTGGCCCTTCCCTGGCTATGAGGTGGTATGATAAGGTGGGCTACCATGATTTATTTTGTGTGACAGAAAAATGTGTTTGTTTTAATTAATCTTTGCTAGGATTTCACTTCTATTCCTTACCCAGCTTTCAGTGAGGGAAGAGGGAAGAATACCATGTATCAAAGAAAAGGGATTCAGATGGGAGAATATGTCTGTAATATACAACTCAACAAGCTGGCAAATGGCCACTTCTGATTGGCCAAGATTTGATGTGGATTTGGGAAAAGAAACAAATAGGAAAAACTCAAGCATCCCAAAGTTAGGGTTAGGGTGGAGGTGGAGCTACTTTGTGCAGAATTCTGGGAAAGGCATGGAGGGTTGGTTATAAAGATGGCAGGGCTTAGAATGGGATGTAGTATCTCACTGTGCAGTGAATCTAAAAAGCTACCAGAGGTGGCCTTTCCTTGATGCTCTCATCCCCATCAGAGAGTGATTCTTTCTCTCCTGTGGGAAAAATCCCACAGTTAGAGGTTGTCATCACTTCAGAACTGGACTATTACTCCTAATAGCCTTCTGGCTGGTCTCTGTACCTTAAATCTCTCTTTACTTCAATTTTCACTCAGTTTTCAAATAGATCTTAAGTTCATACTTAACCATGTTACCTCCTCCTTTCAATAGATTCTAGTGGCTCCCTATTACTTCCAGGAACAAATATAAAATCCTCTGTTGGCTTTTAAAGCTCTTCATAATCTCACCCCTTCCTCCTTTTCCAGTTTTCTCCATACCTTACTCCCCTCCCCATCTAGGGGACACTTGCCTTCCTGCTAATCTTTGAATATGACACTACATCCCTCACTCCCAACTGACCTTTTTGCCCTGAACTCACTTTTTCATTGTTTCCACCTTCTGGCTGCTTGGATTTCCTTCACATTTCACTTTAAGTCACAACTGGTTTGTGAAACAGATCCATTTGTAAAAGTTATGATACCTTCCACTTGGAGATCCTCCTGAGGCAAAGGCCCCATGCCTCTCTCTATCATCCACTCCAACTCTAGCACTTTATAATGCTCCAAAAGTTTCCCTCTGGGGCCAAGGACAATTTTTTTTTGTTTTCATTTCAGCTAACTTCTTTCCACTGTGTCCTCCATGGAGACTTGGCCTTATTCAATCTGATTTATAAAGCCATGTTCGAGGACTCAGCAAGGGAGCTGGGGGCTGGCTTTACACGGTTTCTCCAGTCCTTGGGGAAACCTCTTTCTGCTTGATATATGGATCTTTTTTGTTCTGTCTGCCTCCCATCCTTAGTCACCAGTCACTCTGACCACCTGATGGGTGACCTACTTGTATTGTTGCTATCTGGTGTCTTATCTCTTTTAGTGTTTTTTCTCTTTGCTGAAATGTGGAAGGTGGTTTCATCAATTTTTAATGCCTCAGCTGAAACGAGGTGTCAGAGTTTTCTTTATTATCCACCAACTCCTGCCACTCTGAGCTGTCATTGATCTGTGGACAAGTTTTAAACTTTTCACTCTTGTGTTTTCCTGCAATGTCTCTGTACCCATTTCTTAATCACAAATCATTGCTCCTTGGGTCTTGGTGCTTATACCTAGGTATGCATTGACTTAGGATTAGAGATACCATCTGGCATCTTATTGTTCTCCTCCACTCTACCTTCAAGAAAATCTACTAAAACTAAAAAGTAAGCAGGGATAAATGTTCTAGAAAGGAAAATAAGCAAAATTTATTAATGGTTGAACCTTTGGTTGTTTTCAGGAAGAGGCTCTCAGGTTGAGATAACATATAAAAGGTCTGTAGTAATTATGAAATAATATGTAAAAGTTATTATATATATTATTATATATAATATGCATATACAATACAACCCCTTCTTGATTATAGTCATTAGCAATTTTTCAACAGTTCAGTGGATTTGTGACTTTTTAAAAATGTGATTATTCTCTTAAAGGTCAAGACTACCATTCACCTACCTCTCATTCTGTATTTGAGCTCACCTTTTTCATAGATTGTTCATTGAGAGCTCCCTATTACATTAAATGTTTTTACCTAGACTTTCATTCTGTATATTATATGCTTTAGTGAAGTGCTCAACTATTCATTTGTTATCTCTTATTTTCATAGCCTATCTCACTTTCTGATGATAAATTTTCTTGCTAATATATCTCTGAAATTGTCAAATCGTTCAACATCAGAAAATGATACGATTTTTATCAGTGTAGATGAAATTCAAGAAGATGCATTTATGCCTACTTTGCTGCTATACCCTAAGGATTATGAAACCTTTCAATCTGGCACCTTCCTTATGTCTTGTCTCCTCCATTAGATGAATGTCTTGAGAGTGGGGACTATGTTGCTTTTCTATTTGTATCCCCCGAAGTTAGAAGAGTACATTGCACATAGTAAGTGCTTGACAAATGTTTTATTCATTCATTCATATCTCTTACTCTTTTTCTCACAATAGGTCATTGTTAGAAATCCATTGCAGTCTTCATGTGTCCACTACGCTTTTGTTCATTGTCTGTGGGGTCATATGCAATTCCACATCTCTAAAAGTTTTAAAATCAAATAGCATTGCCAGGAGGACATTTGTGTTGAAAAAAAAAAACACAAAAACACTGGTTTTTGTTCCAGGTTGTATCCTACTATTATTGAAAGCACTGCATAAGTTCACAAAGGCAATGCCACCTTCATTCTTTTTCCCATTCATTCTAGGCTTTTTTACTATCTTCACTATCTTTCTTAGATATATGTATTGAAGAGACCATTTCAGTGGCTAGATCAACTGATTGCATGCTGTAGCCTGGATCAGTTTGCCTGGGGTTGGCAAACTATAGCCGAAAGGCAAAATTTAGCTATCCCCCTGTTTTTACATAGCTTGTAAACTAAGAATAGTTTATGTAAAAATAATTAGATAATAGTTTGAAACTTATCTGATTCAATATGAAAAATGCTCTAAATTACTATTGGTCAGAGAAATGCAAATTAAGACAACTCTGAGGTACCACTATACATCTTTCATATTGGCTAAGATGACAGGAAAAGATAATGAAGAATGTTGGAGGGGATGTGGGAAAACTGGGACACTGATGCATTGTTGGTAGAGTTGTGAATGGATCCAACCACTCTGGAGCACAATTTGGAAATATGCCCAAAGTGCTATCAAACTGTGCACACCCTTTGATCCAGTTGTGTTTGTACTCAGCTTATATCCCAAAGAGATTTTAAAGGAAGGAAAAGAAACACATGTGCAAAAATGTTTGTGGCAGCCCTATTTGTAGTGGCAAGGAACTGGAAATTGAGTGGAGAATGGTTGAATAAGTTATGGTATATGAATGTTATGGATTATTATTGTTCTATAAGAAACAATCAGCAGGATGATTTCAGAAAAGCCAGGAGAGATTTACATGAACTGATGTTAAGTGAAATGAGCAATACCAGGAGATTATCGTACTTAACAACAGCATGATTATATGATGATCAATTCTGATGGATATGGCACTTTTCAATAATGAGATTATTCAGTACAGTTCCAATTATCCTGTGATGAAAAGAGCCATCTACACCCAGAGAGAGAACTGTGGGAACTGAGTGTAGATTACAGAATAGCATTTTCATTTCTTTTGGTGTTATTTGCTTGAATTTTATTTATTTTTCTCATGTTTTCCTTCTTAATCTGATTTGTCTTGTCCAGTAAGAAAATTGTATAAATACATATGCTTATTGGATTTACATATATATATATATACATTTATATATATATGTAATATATATATATACATATATATATATTACATATATATATATTTACCATATTTAACATAAAAAGGAAAAAAAAGATTGAAAGGAGAAAAGAAGAAAGAATTTTTTGAAGATTAGTTTATTTTCTTTCTTTTTTTGCTGATGCAGTTGGGGTTAAGTGACTTGCTCAGGGTCACACAGCTAGGAAATGTTAAGTATCCAAGACCAGATTTGAACTCAGGTCTTCCTGAGTTCAGGGTTGGTGCTCTCTATCCACTGTGCTACCTAACTGGCCCTAGATTAATTTATTTTCAAAGATAGATTCATAGCTGTAATAGCATCCCCCCTTCCATTATAGGTTAAATCAGCTTACTAAATCTCTGCTTTATTTTCCCTGGGATCATAAAAACTGTTTGATACTAAAATAATTTTTATATGATTCATTTCCATTGTGAATATATGAGTCTAAATACATGGAATAGATTTTTTTTCAATTTAAAAGAAATCAATATTATAAAATTAAATCAAGATATTTATATTTCATTAAACTTTTGGTGGAGACATATTCCAACTAGCTTATAGAGATAAGAAACATTCTTAATTCACAAGCCATACAAAAACAAAAATAAGCCAGATTGTTTGAACTTTTTGATACTTTATTGGCCCCTGTGTGGATGATAGGCCTTTTTCATCCATTTAAGTTTTTCTTGTATGGATTGTTAGCCTCACTTCATGGTCATGACTAGATGCAATAAGTACAATATCCATAAATGAGACCATTCAGAAGAACTTTGTTGTTTAGTTGTTTCACTCATTTTTAACTTTTTATGACCCCATTTGGAGTTTTCTTGGAAAAGATACTAGAATGATTTGCTATTTCCTTTTCCAGCTCATTTTGCAGGTGAAGATAAATCTTCCTGATTTCAGATCCAATGCTCTATCCACTTACCTGTCTTAGCTTACTATGTATAAGAAATCTGAATACATACTAGTTATTGCACTGTCTGCACATGCAATGTATCCTGTTGAAGAAATCATTTGTGAAAAATAGACAATTATTTTCTTCTTATATTTTTCTAAAGAAAACTCTTGATGTAAAGTGACTACAATGTCCTTACACTTTGATTCAGAGATTCAATAGCTAGGAAATATAACTCAGGGAGAATATTTTGGGTAAAATATTTTATATAGGGGAAATGAAAAGTCCTGTGGAGAGCAAAATATTCATAAAAGCATTTTTTGGTGATAGAAAAGAGCTGGAAACAAAGTATATTTTCAAAGAAGTAATCAAAATAAATTGACTAGAGAATAGCTAAAGAGCTTGTGGTATATGAATGCAGTGGAAGATCACTATGCTATAGGAAATGACAAATGTGACAGATATAGAGAATCATGGAAAGTCTTATTTGAAATTATTAGAAACTAACAAAGTAAGGAAAATAATAAAAATAGTAATAAATAATTAACATTTATGTAGATTTGCTATGTGCTAAGTATTGTGCTAATCACTTTATAATTATTCTCTAATATCACAAAAACATTTCTCTTTTTACAAAAATTCTGTGACATAGATGGCATTTACAGATGGGGAAACTGTCAAACAGAGACTCAGTGACTTGCTTAGAGTCATATACCTACTAAGTGCCTGAGGTCCTCCTGATTTTAGTCCCAATATTCTATCCACACAATGTAAAAAAATCTAAAATCCACATAATATAAAGAATGAGTATAATCATGTCAATGCTAAGAATAAGTATTATAATAAAACAATAAAAATGAATATGATGAAAATAAAAAGGACATGAGTTGTGAGAAGATGTCTCCTCTACTCCTTTGTAGGGATGAGATAGTGGGAAGGTGATTCATGGGTGTAGAATACTGCATATAAGTTTTTTATTTTCAATGTATTGATCAGTTTTGTTTATTTTCCCCCTCAAAAACATTTTCACTCAGGAAAGTTTTTGTTTTTCTCCATCCTTTTACACTTGGCAATCTATGTGGTGTTTTAAAAGCCAAAGAACAAATAAGGTAAAAAGGATAATGGGGAAAAAATAAGGAAAAATACACAAGTAATTGTAGTTTAGAATGTGAATAAAATGAATTTGCCTCAAAATGGAAATAGATAGCAGATTACAAATTACAAAGCAACAATGTGTTGCTTTTAGGAAACATAAAAATGAAAGATACACACTAAGATAAAATAAAAGACAGGAGTAGAATTTATTATGTGGGGAAAAAAGCAGGGTTAGTAATCAATCTCAGATAAAGTTAAAATTAAAACAAAATTTAATCAAAAGTGAAAAATAATATATACTATGTATTAGTAATATTATTAAATTTTATTATAGACAATTTAGAATATCTAGAAAGTATAAAATATTTGAATGTATACTTGCCAAAACAGACATAGGAATTATATGAACATAAACATAAAACATATTTTATACATATGTTTTATGTTTATCTCATATCTAAAAAATTGAAATAATATTTATTGTTCATGGGTAGGAAAAGACAATATAACTTTTAAAATGACATTTTACCCTAACTAATCTATTTGTTAAATTATTAAAATGTATCTTACTGATTTGGGAAAAATAAATAAAACAAAGTTCACTTGGAAGAGCAAAAGATTAGGAACTTCAAATAAACCAGAGGAAAATGCAAAGGAAATAGATTGAGCTGTATAAAAACATTAAATTATATTATAAGGGATAACATAATTAAAATATAAAAGGATAATTTTGATTATTTTAAGTGAAAATTTTCTCATATGAATAAAATTTGTGAGGCCAAGAATAGAAGGAATTCAGAAAATTGGGGAAAAAACTTTCACAGATAATCTCTCAGATATGACGTGATTGAGTTGACATATTGCTGTGATGTAAAAAATTATAAATGATTAAATTAGAAAAAAACATGGAAAAACTTGGAGCTATGAAGGAAGATGCTATCCACCTTCAATTAATCATCGTACAGTATTGCAGTCACTGTGAACAATGATCTCTTGGTTTGGGTCATTTCACTTTGCATTAGTTTATATAAGCCTTCCCAGGTTTTTCTAAAACCATCTACAATTTGATTTGGAAAAAGTCCATTTGGAAAAGCAAAAGATCAGGAACTTCAAAGAAAGCAAGAAAAATGTAAAGGAAGTATGACTTTTTTATACACTATCAAATTGTTTTGATGATTACCATTTTGTAATACAATTTGAGATATGATATTGCTTGCCTATCTTCCTTCACTCCTCCCCATTAATTTACCTGGTATTCTTTTTTGTGGGGGAAGAGATAATATTTTATTTTTTCTAATTATATGTAAAAACATTTTTAACATTCATTTAAAAAAGATTTGAATTCCACATTCTCTTGCCACTCCTCCCTTCAAACAATTTGATATAGGTTGTCTGTGTACAGACATGAAAACATTTTGCCCTATGTTGTAAAAGAAAATACAGATTTAATAAAAACACGAAAAATAGTAGTCATCAATCTGCATTCAGAGTTCATCAGTTCTTTTTCTGGAGGCAGATAGGTTTTTCATCATACATCTTTTTGGAATTGTCTTGGATCTTTGTATTGCTGAGAATAACTAAGTCATTCACAGCTTATCATCATATAATATTGCTGTGAACAATGTTCTCCTGATTTTGCTCACTTCACTTTGCATGTTCATGTAAATCCAGGTTTTTTTGTATCTTGCTTGTCATTTCTTTTAACACAATAGTATTCTATCATAATCATATATTACAACTATTTAAACCATTTCCAAATTGATTTCCCCTTAATTTCCAATTCGTTGCTACCTAAAAAAGAGCTACTATAAATGTTTATGTGCAAATAGCTTCATTTCCTTTTACTTTGATCTCTTTGAACAGTTTTATGTTCCTTTGGGCATAGTGTTTTCCCAAATGGTTGAACCCCCTTAACTCCACCAACAATGCGTTAGTGTCAGAAGTTTTCTACATCCCTTCCAATATTTTTCATTTTTCTTTTCTTTCATGTGAGCCATTCTGAGAAGTGAGGTGGTAAATTTGTCTTAGTTATTTCAGAATTGTTTTAATTTGCATTTCTGTAAACAATAGTGATTTAGGGCATTTGTTCATATTACTATAGCTTTGATTTCTTCTGAAAACTGTTCATATCCTTTGCCCCTTTATCAATTGGGAAAAATTGACTAAGTTCATTACATATTTGAGAAAATCTAGCCTTTATCAGAGAAATACCATAATTTTAAACCAATTTTCTGATTTTCTTTTAATACTGGTTGCATTAGTTTTACTTGTGCAAAATCTTTTCAATTTGATGTAATCAAAATAGTCTATTTCACACTCTGTAATATTCTCTATCTTTTATGTGGTCACAAATTCTTCATTTATTCATAGATCTAACAGGTTAACTATTTCATGCTTCTTTTTTTGCTCATGACATCACATTAGACATTTTTGTTTAAATCATGCACCATTTTGATCTTATCTTGGTATATGATGAGAAATACTGGTCCATATCTAATTTCTGCCAAACTGCGTTCTAATTTTCCTGGCAGATAGTAAACTCTTGTCCTAAAAGCTGAGATCTCTGATTTTATCAAAGACTAGATTACTATGGTTATCTACTATGTATTATGTACCTAAACTATTTCACTATCTACCTATTTATTTCTTATTCATTATCAGATTGTTTTGATTATTACCATTTTGTAGTATAGTTTGAGATCTGATACAGATAGGCTACCTTTCTTCACAATTTTCCCCATTAATTTCCTCTGTGTTCTTAAGCTTTTGTTTCATAATTTTTGTTATGATTTTTTTCTAACTCTATAAAATAATTTTTGGTAGTGTGATTAAAATGACACTAATTAAATAAATTGATTTAGATAGAATTATTATTTTAATTATTTTGGTTTGGCATACCCATGAGCAATTGATATTTTCCCAGTTATTTAGATTTGACTTTATTTGTGTGAAGTGTTTTTAAATTTTATTCATATAGTTCCTGAGTTTGTCTTGGCAGATAGATTCCCAAATATTTTATATTGTCTTCAGTTATTTTTAAATGAAATTTCTCTTCCTTGCTCTTGCTACTGAACTTTACTGTTAATATACAGAAATGCTGATGATTTATGTGATTTTTTATAACCTGAAATTTTGCTAAAGTTGTTAATTATTTCAGTTGATTTTTAATTGATTCTTTAGGGTTCTCTAAATCTACAACTGTATCATTCACAAAAAAACCAATAGTTTTGCTTCCTCATTTCCTATTCTAATTCTTACAATCTCTTTTTCTTCTCTTATTTCTCTAGCTAGTATGTGTAGTAAATTATTGAATAATAGTGGTTATAATGGGTATCTTTGCTTCATTCCTAATTTTGTTGGGAAGGTTTGTAGCTTATCCCCATAACAAATAATACTTACTGATGGTTTTAGATAGAAGATATTATTATTTTAAAGAAAGTTCCATTTATGTCTTTGTTTTCTAGTATTTTTAACAAGAATAAGTGGTGTATTCTGTTAAAAAGTATTTTCTGTATATATTAAAACAACCAAAGATTTTTGTTGTTTTTGGTCAATTATGGTGATAGTTTTCCAAATATCAAACCAAATCTACAGTACTGGTATAATTTTCATCAGGTCATAATGTATATTTGTTATATTGTTGTGATCTTTTTGCTATTAATTGATTGCATCATTTTCATTAAAGAAATTGGACTATAGTTTTCTTTCTTTATTTTTGCTCTCCCTGATTTAGGTATCAAAACCACATTTGTGTCATAAAAGGAATTTGGCAGGACTTGTTTGTCTTTTCCCCAAATAGTTTATATTGTATTGGAATAACTTGTTCTCTAAATGTTTTGTAGAATTCACTTATGAATCCATCTGATTCTGAGAATTTTTTTATGGAGCTCATTGATGTCTTATTCAATTTATTTTTCTTAGATAGGCTTATTTATATATTCTGTTTCATCTTTTGGGATATATATATATATATATATGCATATATATGTGAAAATATTCATCCATGTTGCTTTGATTGTCAGATTTATTTGCATATAACTGGGGAAAATTTCTCCTTATGATTGTTTTTAATGTCTCTTCATCAGTGGTAAATTCAGTTACTGTGGAATATCAAATTGCTCTTTGAAAAGACTCTACAAGTTGGCAAATATATATGCCCTTAATGCAAGAGTATATCTAGCTCTTCATGACCTGCTAGCACCAAGATGCTAGCACCAAGCAATTAATAATTAGATAGTGTTTTAAAGCTTGCAAAGCACCTTATAAATTAATCTCATTTTATCCTCACAATAACTCTAATAAGTGCTATTATTATCTCTATTTTATAGACAATGAAACTGAGGAAGATAGAGGTTACAAGTGACTTGTCCAGGGTTAGAGCTGGTGAATATCTAACATCAGATTTGAACTCATCTTCCTGATTTCAGGTTCAACACTTTACTACAACATTGACTATTATTACTAATGAGGGTCAAGTAGTATTGGAAAAATATGTTAACTAACATCTCTATGATAATTAATGAGGTTGATCAGTATTTTCAGGTGATTATTAGCAATGTTTCCTCTTTGGAAAATTATATGATCATAAAATTTAATCATTATTCATTATCATTATCATCATTTATAATTTTAAAATTATTACTGACTTGAATAATTACACACTCATAAAACATTTTAATGCATGATATTTTATTGATATCTTTTCTTTAAATTGCCAATTTTCCCATAGAAGCTGATAGCTCTCCCAGAATTATCCTTCTTCATAACAAAAATTTTTAAAAAGGTGAAGCTAGAATTGCAGCTCCAAATAGCATACCTAACAAAATAAAGCATAATCCTAAATGGATTATTCAATGGATTCAAAAGGATATTCAATGAATTGCTAGAATCTCATAATTTTGTGGCATAAAGATCTGAACTTGATAGAAATTTGTCATATAAGATGCAATGGAATGCAAGGAAAATAGCAAATAGCAATTTCAAGAAACTCAATAAGTTTTATGCAGGAAATTTAAACCATATGTCTAAAGTTGTAATTAGTAATTGGGTAATTTGAAAGAAAGATTATGACAGAGTTGAATATGATGTGATTTGAAAAAGCAAAACTATGTAGGAAAAGGCAAAAGGAGTAATTAGTTATATAAATAAGATATGAGAGCAACAACTGACATGAAGGAATTAGATGGGGGAGGAGGGCTGGTAATTCTGGAATTCTACTCACATTGGGAATGGGTTAAAGAGGGAATACTACATATATAACTAGAAGGATATAAAAATGTTTTAAATTTATAAAGAAATGAGGGGGAGGGAATAGGATAAGGAAGATTATAAAAAGATATGTAGATAACAGGAATGGGATAAAGAGGGAAGGAAAAAAAAGGGGGAGAGATCCTTGGAAGGGGATAGGTTAAGTAGTTGCAAGGCAAGGTAGTGGATAGAAGTAAAGCAGAAAAGTCAACAGATATGGGTAATAAGAGATACACACAAACATAATAACAATGATCAGGAGTAGAATTTATTAGAAAAAAGTAGGGGCAGTAATCATTGATCTCAGACAAAGTTAAAGCTAAATTAGATTTAATCAAAAGAGAAAATAGGGAAACTACATTACATGTCAATATTTTAATGAATACTCTTTTAGACTATTTAAAATAACTAGATAGCATAAAGTTGGAATATTGTTGTAGAGTTGGAAATGATGAATTGGTAGAGTTAGAAAAATATGGAAAGACTTGGGTTTATGAAGGACAATGCTATCCATTTTTAGAGAAACAGAGGACAAACAATTTTGGTATGACTTTTTACAGATGTATATGAATATTATATGTGTGTGATTATAGATGTCTATATATGTCTATATATATATGTATATATATATGTATATATATATATGTATATATATATATATATATATATATATATATATATATATATATATATATATATGTACTTAATTGTAGCCTTTGTAGAACAAAGTAAAAAGTGCACAGTAGAGAACAAAAGAAAATCTATTGGGAAGCAAGTAAAAGATGGACAGCTCTGAATACAGTGTGTAACATTTATCATATAGGCTTTCTTGAAAGAAAATTTATTGTCTCGTGTTTTGAATTTTCTTTTATGTTCTGATATGCGAATGACAATTTCTTTTTTTCCCTATTTGGATTTAAATTTTAAATAAATAAACAAAAATTAAAATTTGGGTCTCAAAAATATATTAAGAAAGTGTAATCAAAAACAAATAACAAAGAACTTACTACAGATTTTCATAGAAGAATTAAAAGCTATTGCAAAAAAAGTGAATGATAATTCCAAATGTTTAACATTAGAGGTTTGACTAAAACAATTTTGATGCATTGTAATGGAATTGAGATCAGTAAGTAAGAGTACAAAGAAAAAAAAAGAAAGGAAAATAGTTTGGCAAAATTAATCAACATATTAAATATGTGTCATGTTATTGACAGTTTTCCTCACTTATAATCCCCCATATCTACAAAAAAGGAAGAAAAGTATCCTCTCATCCCTCCTTTTTATGTATCAAGTTGATTATTATTTTTTGATAGGATTTGATTTCAATTTTGTTATTTCTGTAAGAAAGTTTTAGTCACTCTATAATCTTCTTGGTGCTATTTATTTCACTTTATATTTATTCATAATTCTTTACATATTTTAGGTGTCAAATTTTTATCTGTCATTCAGTCTAGCATGACTTGATGAATCTAGGTTGGCTCTTAGGGATCACTACTTTCCATTCAAAATGCTTACAAGCCATCCTTCTAACTAGAATTTTGCTAAGACAAGAAATCAAGCTTATTGGTTATAGCTTGTAGGTTCTACTCCCTTCTCCATTTTAAGAAATTGGGATATTTCTCCATTGAAATGGAGCACTTTTTCTCTCATGATTTTTTTAGTATAAGTGGGAGAGAATCCATAAACTTACTTGCTAGTTTACAGTACCCCAGAATAATTCTTCTGGCCATAGTGTCTTGCATTTGTTGAAGGAAGCTAGGTACTCTTATATGTCCTCACTTACATTCAGTTGCAATTCCTTATTTGCCATTTTTTCTTTTCTTCCTGTTACAATATCATTCTTCTTGATAGAGAAAATAGAAGCAAAGTATGAGTTACATAGTTCTGTCTTCTCTCCATCAATTTCAAAGCAAGGTAGAGGGCATCACATTAGGCCAAATATAGAAACACACATGTGTTTGCAAACTACTGGATGCAGAAAAATTGAGATAAAACTTTTCCTATGACAATCTTTTGTCATCCATCTCAGAATCAGACCTCTCTGGCAGGACCCCAGATCTCATTTCTTTGTAATTCCTATATAGTCTAAAGATTCATGCTTTGACCTTTCTGCAACAGCTATAATTTTTCATCTCTTGCTTTTTAGTTTTAGGACCTGTATCCTAATTAATGATATTGTTTTTTTCCACAAGATACTTTTCAATCTCCTTAGGAATTTGATGACCATCTTCCACTCTCCTAAATTCCACAAAGATTCAACAAGAACCATGAGAATTATAAAATCCTAGTCCTATTTAAGTCTGATCTCCTCTTAAATAATTTCTTCCTGAGGGATTAGCATAGTAGTGTTTAAAAATATAGGGAGTTAGTGCTTATTGATAGTTCAACAAGTCAGTGATATTGATGGAAACAGAGAAAGAATATGATCTCATTTACTTACATTTTTATTTTCCCCATGACTTTGGGGGCTATGTTAGTTCCAAATTCCTCTATAGTGTCTGATCCAGGTCAATAGGACCATTGATGGCTGAAGGACTCAGACTGCAAGAGCAAACTGATGCTGGTAAATTTATTTGAATGTAAAGAGGTTTAATATTTAACTGGATTAAATATTGAAACAAGCTGTGTTGATATCAGCTGTAAGCAGAGATACACAAGCGACTCATATGCTCTGAATATTGGATATACGCCCCATCAGTCACAGAGAAAGTGAAAGAGGGTAACCATGTGACTATCACCCTGTGCAGATTACCCCAGGACATCATACATGTAAATCCTAGCTTCTTTCCTTATAGAGGAGGATGATTTTCCCTCCCTCCATCTCTCCCTCTCTCCCTGCTGCCCTTCCTTTTCTCCCACTTCCTCTCCCTCCCCTCTCTCTCTTTTCCTTCCTTCCTTCCTTCCTTCCTTCCTCCCTCCCTCCCTCCCTCCCCCCTCTCCCTTCCTTTCTTCCTTTTTTTCTCCTTTCCTTCCTTCCTTCCTTCCTTCCTTCCTTCCTTCCTTCCTTCCTTCCTTCCTTCCTTCCTTCCTTCCTTCCTTCCTTCCTTCCTTCCTTCCTTCCTTCCTTCCTTCCTTCCTTCCTTCTTTTTCTTTCTTCCTTTCATTTTTGCATTGAATTTCATTTTTTAAAAGTTTCTATGGAAATCTTTGTTTTTTACATCACCTTCATCCCCTAATATAGCCCTTTTCTTTCCCTCACCCAGAAAATAAGTTTTTGTAACAAAGACTGGAATTACTTCCAGACATGGAGCCAAAACTCCTGGCAGAGTAAAACCAGGAAGCTGCTTGAGCTCTCCCAGTTTCCCTTAAAAGTCACATGAAACAAGCCTCTGAACGGAGTTTGGAATGATGGAATGAAACTGCTCTCCAGCTCAAGATACACTGGAAAAACTTCAAGAAAGGTCAGCACAATTCAGATAGACTCTGGGAAAGCCAGTGAGAGGGTCTTACTCATAGCAAATCAGTATCTAATACCTTCAGCCCTACCTCAGTAGAGGACAAATAAGTGGGACATCTTTCAATTTTAGCTCAGAAGGCAAACTCTGAGAAACCATCTTTTTTTTTCCTGAAAAAAGAAAACAGGCAAATATATGTCCTATAAACACAAAGAAAACTTCGAAGCCAAGGCTCATAGTTGCACAGGAAGCTTGGGACAGCTCTCTCTTTACCTCCTTTACCCCCTTTACTCAGAGCTCAATCATAAAAGTAAAGAAAGAGGAAATAGCAAGAGAAAAGAAAGGAAAATGAGCAAAAAATAGAAAAGAACATTGACCATAGAAAGCTACCATGGTAACAGGGAAGACCAAAGTACAAAGGACAAAATGTCCACAGAAGAAATCTCAAAAAGTATTAAGAAGTGGTCTCAAGTCCAGAGAGGTTTCTTGGAAGTGCTCACAAAAGACTTTAAAAGGCAAATAAGAGAGACAGAAGAAAAAATGAGAAAGGAAATGAGAGGTATTCATCAGTGAGTCAACAGCTTGGAAAAGGAAGGGAAAATTGTCTAAAGAAAACAAAAGTAGAAAACAACAAAGTACTTTTTAAAAAGTAGTATTAACCAAATCGAAAAAGAGATACAAAAGCTAACTGAAGAAAATCACATGTTATAAACTAGAACAAGACAAATGTAAGCCAATGACTCTGCGAGTCAGCAAGAATAAGTCAAACAAACTCAAAAAAATGAAAAAATGGAAGAAAATGTGAAGTACCTTATGGGAAAAACAGTTGACCTGGAAAAGAGATCCAGAAGAGACAATTTAAAAAATAATGACCTAACTGAAGACCACGACCAAAAGAAGAGCCCGGATATCATTCTTCAAGAGGTCATTAAGGGAAACTGCCTCAATATTCTAGAAACAAAGGGGGAAATACTCATAAAACGAATCCATCCATCACCTTTGGAAAGAGATTCCATAAGGAAAGCTCCAAGGAACATTGTTGCAAAACTTCAGAATTACAATTTCAAGGAAAAAATACTTCAAACTGTCAGCCAAAAACAATTCAAATATTAAAAGGCAACAGTCAGGATTACCCAGGATCTGGCAGCTTCTACAATAAAGGATCAGAAGGCCTGGGATACCATGTTATGTAAGGCAAAGGATCTAGGGTTACAACCAAGAATTAATTACCCAGTGAAACTCAGCATCATCTTTCAGTGGAGGTGTTGGAGCTTCAATGAAGAAAGATACTTTCCAACAAAGATTGAAATGTAATTATATAGCCCAAGTTTGTCCCCTCTTTTGTGGGGACACATTCTCCCAGATCATATTCCTATAATATCTTATGTTTTTCAAAGCACAATTGAGGCCTTGACTTGTACTCCAACACATTTCTGGAACCCAAGGAATCCTAGAGAATATTTCTTCTCAAAGCTATGGTGTTAGAATTTAGCTTCCTAATTCAGAACTCAAACTCAAATAGATTATCACCCTTAGTCAACAATATATTGTTAAAAAATCATGCAATAACTATAAACCTTGGAATTCATTTAAAAGGTCACAATTATGTTCCCACTCTTATAAAATGGAATAAATAGTCATCATGAATAATGACTATATGAGGTAGATGCTCCAGTGTGTACCAAAGTGAACACACAAACATATAAGTCCATAGAATTGTGTTTATCTCAAATCTAATAAACTGCTATGTTAAATATTAAGTAAACATTTAATTATAAGTAAGTTACTATTCTATCTTCATGGCAATAAAAGGACTATGGAGGGGATCAGTAGGATGATCTGATCTTTTTAAAAAACTTTCTGGAAAAGAATTTGGAATTATAACTAAAAACAACAACAAAATACTTAAAGGTCCATATTCTTTGACTCAGAAATCCACTAGTGTTGGGTTTTGACTCTAAGGACATAAAAGATAGACAGAAAAAAGGTTTATAAATACATAAATATTCATTGTAATTATATTTACAGGGACAATCTGTAGAAACAAAGTAGGCACTCATTGACTGAGAACCGAGAAATTTAATCAAATTGTATTATTGCATACTATAATAAATAATAGATGTGGAGAATTCAGAGAAAATTATAAAGATATTAAGTGATGCAGAGTGAAATAAAAAGAATCAGGAAATGTTACTTAAAAACAACAAAATAATAACATGAAGCTGAATGCTATTCTTAAAGGATTTTTGGAGGATATCTTCAGAAACAGAATAAATCTTTTGGGCTTGGATACAGATTTCTGGGAGATGTAGTTCTGGACAGAAAACTTTTTTTTCTATCCTAGGGAGGAGCGAAATTATTGTGAGTACTAAGAAGCCACATGGTAGGACAGAGATTTTTTTGGTCTGTTTGTTTTAAATTGGTATTTGTTGTTATTATTACTTAAAAAAAAAAAAAAAAGAATTGTGGCAGATGGCTGATTATGGCAAGGATGGTGATGGTGGCCCATAATTTAGATAAGTGAAGAGATATAATTGACAGCGGTGGGTGGAGCCTAAAGAGCTGAATATTGCATTGGGGTATAGCATATTGTGAGACCATTGACTAAGTTCTGGGTGTTCCAGCTGTCTCTAATTTCAAGGGTCAGAATGGAATAAGTGGGGAAACAAAGGAATAGGTATCAGCTACTAGTGGTTGCTGACCTTATTTTGGGGAATAATTAAATATCAGACCTTCAAATATGGTCTCCTTTTTGCTTCTCTGTCAGGATAGGACAGAAGATGATTTTAAATTATTTCCGGTAAAGTTACTTTCCTAATTTCTGTTTGAGTATTATTTTTGTTATCTAAATAAATTGGATCACTCTAACTTTCATTATCTCTATGTTTTATTGTTTGCTAAGGGGGGGTGGAGTGCAAACAGTGCTTGGGTATTGAGATACAGAAATAATTCATGTTCAAATCTTTCTCCCCTAAAAGTCCCAGGCTTTCTTCTGATTGGACTCAAACAGAGAGAACCTTATAGTTTAGATTTACTGATTTTAAATAAACATCCGAAAAAGTTAAATTGGAATAATCAACCAACAAATAAATATTTATTACCCATTATGTATCAGGCACTGTGAAAAATTCAGGGAAAACAAAAAGAGGCAAAAGATAATTCCTATATTCAAGTACCTTGCTGTTTTTGTCATTTTGGAATTCTTCCCTTTATAAAATTCACTGAAATAGTCTCAGTGACTTTAGGCTGTGTCCTTAAATTGGTTTCTTGTGGCTTATATAAATGGGGAGCTGACTGCAAAACCTACATATTATGATGCCTATAAACTCTCTCACCTTTCTGACCTTTTAAAAATCATAAGATTGGAGTCTTTAGTCCCTTTACTTAGGGTGGAAATGGACAACTGCCTTAGAGGAGAAAAGGCCTAAGACTCAAGAATGCCATTGGCAAAGAAATCTAAGAGATCAACCAAACATAGCCAAAGAGAAAAAATGGAGGAGATTCAGAATCTTATTCTTTTTGAATGCCTCTGTAGCCAAAGAACCTTCAAATTTGCTTGTATTTAGCAGAATATAATGAGGCACTAAAGGTCTATAGTCATTCCATGTTTCTCCAAGGTACTTTCATTACATTTCATCACAACTTTCCCAGAAGCTGGCTCTGCAGTCTCTCCATGAGCAGAAGAAACTTTCCAAGACCCTCACACATGTGCCAGATTCTTATTATATAACTAGTGAGAAATGAGCCCAAGCAGAGTACCAGTGGCTGGAGAGAAGCCTATTGAAGGAGGCAAGTGACAAGACTGTAGTTCAAGGCCCTGTTTTCAGTTCCAACTTCATGTCAGTTAATGCTTTTGTTTCTTTTGAGTTCCAAAACAGTCTAGAACACTGGGTAGGGTCTTGGACATAGAGGCTACAGGCAGGCATTACATAGTGTGAAATTCTAGATTGAGAGCTGATGTAGATTTTCCTGGATTGTCTCAAAAGTGAGTTTTGTTTATTGGTTAATAAGTATCTATTACAGTCTAATTCTATATCTATAAGAATTGAGAATATGCAAAAAGGCAAAAAACAAAACAACCCAACAAAAAACCCAAATGTCAAACAATAAATAGTTCTTAAGGACCTTATATTTTTATACAAGACACAAGTAAGTAAATAGGTATGTGTAAAATACATTTAAAATAAATGCAAGACAGCTTGAAAGGGAGTGAAGTAGCAGAAGCAACTTTCTTCAGAAGTTAATATTTAAATTATAGTCTTAAAGGACTGAGATATTATGAGTGCTATGGTTTTCAACTATTGAATCTTTCCAGCCGACCTCCTCAGGTCAGGAGTTATATGGCCTTCTTATGTAATTCTCCACAGAGAAGCTAAGAATAAGACAAGGAAAAGGAAAAAGTTGGTGAGATGGAAGGACATTCAGATAGACAGAAACTTTATCATTTATGTATTTATGTATTAATTTATTTATTAGTTATTATGGCCCATGCACTGTACTAAATGCTAAGGCTACAAATACAAGCTAAAAAGAAACAGGTTTTTTTTTTTTTTTTTTTTTTTTTTTTTTTTTTTTTTTTGCTCTCAAGGAGCTTATATTTGAAAGAGAGGAAAAAGGAGGTGGGTGGGAAAGGAGAAGACAACACATGAATGAGATAATAAGATTTTTGGGGGGAGGGGAAGTGGAGAAATTATCCTTGCAGGGAAGAAGGTGCAAAAATCCAAAGAGTTTGAAATATACATCACTGTTCTAATTGAATCTTCAAATGGAAGTTTTGGTGGGAAACTCACCAATCAGAGAAAGGTAGAGTAGAAGGTAGAAAAGTTTGGAGAATTAGAAGCAGAGTTGGATTTAAAGTAGGTAGGACAAGAGGAGGGAGGGAATGGAGATAGGGACATAGGAGATGAGGAGCTGTGAGTGTACAAATGGAGGAAGTCTGTGGCATAAAAGACAGGAAGGAGAGGTATCATAAAAATGTGTTGGATTTTGAGCCAAAATACTGAAATTGACTCAGAGAATCCTTTTATGACTTTCTGTTGAAAGAGCCAAAATGAAACAAAAAATACAACCAGCCCAAATAAATTCCCTGTCTTGACTTTGGCTTTTAGGACCCTTTGTTCTCACAGATGATTTTTCTTGGTTTTTGAGTAAACGTCAAGGCTTGAGAACTGGAAAGAGCCTTAGAGTTCATCTTGTCCAAATCCCTTTTGATGTGGCAAGTACACTGGGCTAGATTCAGAGATCTTAGATTGGAGATTTGGCTCTGGCAATGATTTGCTGTTTGAACTTGGGCAAATCAGTATATCTTCCTGAGCTTTGGTTTTCTCATCTCTTAAATGGAGATAATAAGAGGTATGCTCTTCACCTTCAGGAAAGAAGTGGATTGTGGAGATTGATAAGATAATATCCATAAAGGACTTTATAAAAATAGTGTATCAATGTGAATTATTGTTATTTTGATGAAATGTTGAACTGGGAGGAAAGATGGAGGGGATTTGTTCTTGAAGAATTCATTTTCTCTATGTTCATCATGGCATTGAAAAAGATCAGATTTGGTTGGATTTTGGAGGATGGGAATGGGACATCCAAATCCCAAGATTCATCCCTATTGTTACCACATATGCTCATCATTCATATTGTTATCACACATGTATATATATGTATATATATATATATATATATATATATACATATATATACATGTATATATACATAAATATATATCTACCAAGTTACTCTCTTTTTTATGTGTCTTAGATAGCATGGGGTCAAGAATATTAAATATGGAGTTAAGAAGACAGTTGTTCAAAATCTAGCTCTGATGATAATTGGGCAACTACTTTTAAGACACTTGACTTTTTTGAACCATTTTCCTCATCCATAAAATGGGAATCATAATCTCTGTATTATCTACCTCAAAGTTAAAGTAAATCACAATACCTTCTGACCCTGATGGCAGGGGTCTCATTCTTTGAAGACAAAAATTTGGCTGTTGAGAAGATTGTAGGTAGGAGGGGAAGTAGTCTTAGAAGGAGATATTCTCTAGATATTGAAAAATAAAATTCATCTTAGAAGAGGCATCATATTAAGTGAGCCACTTTTCTTTTCTGGGACTTAGTTTTATTATTAAATAAATGGGTTGGGCTAGTTGGTCCCAAGGGATCTTTTCATCTCTAGCTTCCAGAGCAGTGAATATAGAACTGGGGATGTTGAGACTGGGAAAAAGAAGACTTGGGGGTGACATACTAATTGTATTTGAGTCACTGAAAGGCTGCCTTGTAGAAAAAAGATTGTGTCTGTTCTGTTTGGCCCCAAAGGGCAGGGGTGGAAGTTCAAAGGAAAGAAGTTTAGCCTTGAGAACAGGAGATGGGATTTTTCAACAGTGAGAGCCAACCCAAGATGAAATGGGCTGTTGAAAGGAGTTGGAGTTTTTCCCTCACTAGGAATCTTAAAGCAAAGGCTAGAAGAAAACTTGCTGGGGATTTGGCAAAGATATTTCTTATTAATGTATGGATTAAATTGGATAGCTCTTCAGGTATCTCAAACTCTAAAATTCTGGGTGATTGCAATCTGTGAATTCACAAAAATATAGACTCCTTTACCCACTACCTCTCAATGTTTTCTCTCCTCACCCGTCAAGTCCCTGTTTTATCTGTATCCTTTCCCCAGACCAATAAGTCTTTTATTCCTTGTACCTACCAGTAAAACTGTTTCTTCCCTGATTCTATGATATATAAATATCATTTGTATTTTATTTTCTTACTAGATGATAAGAACCCTGAGGATAAGCAGAGTCTTGATCATTCCCATGGCCTGCATGGTATAGCCCAACACACCCTAGGGCCCAACATAACATGAACTGGTAGTGAAATTGAACAGTATGAAATTAAGGCTGAAATCTCTAGTCCTTGATGTGTCAAGTTAGAGCTGATCTGTCAGGGAGTTGAATGCAGCATTGGATATTTGTAGTACTGAATCATTTGGAGATTGAGCTGCCATATAGCCCCCAAAGCAGAGGAATGTGTTAGATGACCCCTGGAGGACCTAGACCAAGAATAATGTCCACAATTCTCCTCATTATGCTCTTGGGAGAGCTGCCCTCAATCCTCTTTGCTGGAAGACGAGAAGAACAAAAACAAGGTGGTTTGTTGTAAAAAAGTACACGATGTGTCTGAGTTACATTTGCCCAGAGAAATAAATACCATGATCCTGATTCTGACTTAATGTAAACTTGGTCTGATGCAGGAATTTTCCTGGAAGAGGAATTTGTGAGCTGAACCTTGCCCATTGTATAACGTGATACTTTGCAAAATCAGTTTGAATCAGGAAGAAAAAATACAGGCTCTTAGTGTAGGTTTAGACAGGCATGCATGCATACATTGGAGGGAACTTGCTTCCTAGGACATTTTCCCCCATTTATTTGTTATTGGGGCTGGGAATAACCCCTCACTCTCCATCCATGTCTTCTTCTAGTCCTGGGACCCTCTTTTAGCACAGACTGAGATAGAAGTCTGTGAGGGGGGATGGTGAAGAAAACACAAGAGAGAAAGAAAACTAGCAGAAGAATGTTAGAGCTGGAAGGGACCTTAGAGATTATTTAATTTGACATCCTGGTTTTATAGATGAGAAAACTGAAGCTCAAAGTGTGGGAAGGGGGAAGAGAGAATAATTTGTTTAAGTTTACAAAGCAAATCACCCAGGTTGGTTGGCTCTTGACAGTCAATGTTCCTTCTGCTCTATTCTATTGAAATCAGTTGAAAATCATTGATATCAGAAAAACAGGGATAACCAAATGTCTCTGCTATTCCTGAAACTACCTTATGGATAACTGAAATACGCAGCCTTATCCTTGCAAACTGAGGATTGCAGACCTGCTATGGAAGAGAGTAAAAGCAATTGGCTTATATTCATTTATTCATTACATATGGATTACACTTATGTGTGGCAAGCTTCTAGCCTAGAATAAGACATGATCTCTGTTCTCATACAATTTTCACTCTGATACAGAAGATAAGATATGGATACAACTAATGATAATACAAGTAATAAGCAAGAGGGGAAAAGACAAAGTGGGATCAGAAGTTGATAAGTGATGGTGGCAACCAATGAGCATTACATAAGAGAGAGATAATATATATCACTCAAGGGATGTAAGACTAGAAAATGATAGAGGGAAGGCAGCTGTTTATGGAACAATAATGAAGCACAGCAGGCAGACATAATTCAACTACACTGGGACCCACAAAATAGGAAGCCAAAGACAAAAATTCCTCAGGTGGAGGTGTAAATAGGTTCCAATATGCACTGCTAGAGGGAGTTCCTACTTTTAGCAAAATCATGAATTTACTCAAATTGTAAAGTAAGGGAGGTCCCATAAGGGAGAAATCAGTTCTAAGAAGACAAAACTATGCAACTATCAAATTAGGCTTTCTGGCAGAGATGACATTTGTGGTAGATTTTCAAAGACAAGTACTATTTTAAGAAGACAATGTGAGGTATGTATGACCTTAAGAAAATCTTTTTTTAAAAATATTTTACTTTAAAATATTTATTATTATTATTTCCCAGTCATGTGTAAAACAATTTTTAGGTTATACATATATATTCATTTTTATATATTTCCACATGAATCATGTTGAAAAAGAAAGGTTAGAACAAAAGGGGAAAACCATGAAGAAAAAAAATAGGAAAAAAAAAGTTGAAAATAGTATGTGATGATCTACATTCAGTTTCTTTAATTCTGTCTTTGGATCAGTTGGCATTTTCCATCCAAAGTTTATTAGGATTGTCTGCAATCACTAATTGCTGAAGTGAACCAAATCTATCAATAGTTGCTATGTCTTGCTGTTGCTATGTATAATGTTTTTCTGGTTTTGCTTGCTTCATTCAGTATCAGTTCATGTAAATCTTTCCAGGCCTTTCTAAAATCCCCTGTTCATGATTTTTAAGCGCAATAACATTCTATTACTTTCATATATCTTTACTTATCAGTCATTTCCCAATTGAAGGGAATCTACTCATTTTCTAATTCTTTGTCACTACAAAAAGGACTGATACAACATTTTTGCACAAGTGTGTCCTTTTCCCTCTTTTATAATTTCTTTGCGAAACAGACCCAGTAGTAGCACTATTGGATCAAAGAGCATACACAGTTTGATAGCCCTTTGAGTATGGTTCCAAATTGCTCTCCAGAATGGTTGGATCAGTGCACAACTCCACCAACAATGCATTAGTGTCCCACATCTCCTCCAACATTTATCATTATGTTTTCCTGTCATCATAGCCAATCTGAAAGTGGTGAGATGGTACCTCATAGCTGTTTTAATTTGCATTTCTCTGAATAATAGGATACACAAGTTTTATAAGATGAATTTAGGGCTAGGGGTCCAATTAAGTCTAGTCATGTAGTGAGTGAATAGAAGATTACTTAAATAGATTAGGGAGAGATTGTGGAAAATTTTGAATGCCAAACTAAGGAGTTTGTATTTCACCCTTTGGACGAGGGAAGTTATTTATGGTCCTCTCAGAAAATTAATTTGGAAGAATAGTTTGGAGGGGCAGGAAATGAAGACAAATCACCAACCTAAAACTAAACTCAACCAAGAATATTTGCTGACCATTCTGTCTGTCCAGTGACTCTATGGCCAGAGTTTTTTCACCCACACTGAACTACCTTTGTTCATGCTCAAATGATTCTGAAATTTAGGTTTGTAAGGGAATTTGTAATCATCCTTTCAGAAGAATAAACATGAGAAATCCAAGACTTTGCTGACAGTTGCTTCTGTTCTCCCTCTAGTTAGGATTTAGAGAGGAAGGAAGTGATTGTCCTTCAGAAGTGGGAATGTTGGGAGGAAGAGCCTGAGGGGAATGAATGAATAGCCCATCCCTCTCATTTTCACCCCCAAGTAGCATATTAGTTATAACTCACAATTAGAGTATTTTGATTTTTATTTACAAAGTACTCTTCTTATAGCAAAATTGTGAGTTAGAGTATACAAAGACTGTTAATCCATTTTACAGATGGGCAGCTATGCGTTACAGTAGATAGAGTGCCAGGCCTGGAGTTAGAAAGATCTGGTTTAAATCCAGCCTCAAAAGCTTATTAGGTTTGTGATGCTGGACAAGTCACTTTGTCTTGTGTGCCGTAGTTTCCTCATCTGAAAAATAAATTGGAGAAGAAAAAGGCAAACCATTCTAGTATCTTAGCCAAGAAAACCCCAAATGGGATCACGAAGGATCAATCATGACTCAACTGAATAACAATCAATAGTGATTTAGGATCAAAAGACTTGGATTCAAATCCTTGTACTATTATTCTCCACTTGTGAACAAATCTATCTAGCATTTTCTGAGGCCCTAATTTTCTTGTTTGTGAAATAAAAGCTTCAGATTGAAATACTCTCTGAGGTCATTTCTAGTTTGTACCCTCCTGATTATCACTAGTAGTAACATCACACAGACTAGGAAGAAACTCATTTGCAGTTCCATGGAAGGGCTAGGCAAATATGACACTCATTTTATCCAGTAAAAGATAGTTACAAAAGGAGGGAAAGGAAAGAAATGAGACAGGTCCTTGTCTGCCATTTTTCAAGTTCCCTCTGAAATTCTATCTGGCACAGGCCAGTTCAGCTACATCTTTTCTGAGTGTGCATCTCTCTCCTTTTAAAGTCCCTGTTTGTTAGATTGCTTTAAAAAAGTCTCCCAGGATTGTTTGAACAAGAAATTCAAAAGAGAAAAATCTTAGGGAGAAATAGGAGTGAGCTTCCCCTCTCCTTGCACACACACACTTTGGATCCTATCCAGGGAATCTAAACATCAGTTTGCAGGATCATCCATGTTAATCCAGGTGATACTTATTAGTTTCCTCTGCTCCCCTCTATATTTGGGAGGTGGAGAGGAAGATAACAGAGGGATCTGTAACTATGGCATTACAAATACCTTTCTTCAACCCACATACAGAGTCTAAGCTAGCTCCATGTAGTAGGCCATGAGGACTACTGGGAGTCTCCTTTCCTCTGAGTTTTCTTCTGCATATATATATATATATATATATATATATATATGTATAATACTGGGTTATACTGGTTTGAGTCTACTTTTTGTTCTCTCTTATTTTATAACTGGTGTGTATATGTGTGTGAATGAGTATGTGTGTGTTTGTGTGTGTCTGTTTGTGTGTGTCTGTGTGAGTGTGTCATGTTCCTAGATTCCTTTCAACAAAACCTGAACCAAATGAGTCCCTGACAGGTGAGTTGTAGGAAGGGTTCTCTATCCAGTTTGAACCTGGCTATTAGCCTAGATGGCTTTTAAGGCCATCTTTTAGCTGAAATATGCTGGAAGCCAAATATCTGAGCAAAAATAAAAGAGTGAATAAAATGCAGCATGAGGTATTCATGAAAACCAGAGTGTTGGTGTATTTCAGTCATATGAGGAATGGGAATTTTAATCAATCCCATAATTCAGTAAATATTCCTTTATAGAATTAAGTGCTCAGTAGGTGGTAAGGGAGATAAAAAGTTTAGATAAGACAGTCTGTGTCATAATTGTACCAAATACTTTGGTAGGGAGAAAAGACAAATACACAGAATTATATTCAATAATATTACATGACAGGTATATTCAAAGGATATAAGAAAAATGCTCTATAAATTCTGAAGTTGAAGCCAGAATAGGGATCTTGGAAATTTTCATGGTAGAGGAATAAAGTTGAACTTTTTAAAAAAAAAATAGGAATTTGACCTAGAAAAAAATAACAACAAAATTCATCTGGAAGAACAAAAGATCAAGAATTTCAAGGGAATTAATGGAAAAAAAATCAAATGAAGGTGGCCTAGCTGTACCCGATCTAAAACTATATTATAAAGCAGTGGTCACCAAAACCATTTGGTATTGACTAAGAAATAGACTAGTTGATCAGTGGAATAGTTTAGGTTCATTATAGCACTATAGCAATCTAGTGTTTGACAAACCCAAAGACCCCAGTCTTTGGGATAAGAATTCATTATTTGACAAAAATTGTTGGGAAAATTAGAAATTAGTATGGCAGTAACTAGGCATTGACCCATATTTAATACTGTACACCAAGATAAGATCAAAACGGGTTCATAGTCTAGGCATAAAGAATGAGATTATAAATAAATTAGAAGAACATAGGATCATTTACTTCTCAGACCTGTGGAGGAGGAAGGAATTTGTGACCAAACAAGAACTAGAGATCATTATTGATCATAAAATAGAAAATTTCGATTATATTAAGTTAAAAAGCTTTTGTACGAATAAAACTAATGTGGACAGGATTAGAAGGGAAGCAATAAACTGGGAAAACATTTTGATAGCTAAAGGTTCTGATAAAGGCCTCATCTCCAAAATATATAGAGAATTGACTCTTATTTTATAAGAAATCAAGCCATTCTCCCATTGATAGATGGTCAAAGGATATGAACAGACAATTTTTGGATGAAAAAATTTAAAACTATTTCTAGTCATATGAAAAGGTGTTCCAAATCATTGTTGATGAGAGAAATGCAAATTAAGACAACTCTGAGATACCACTACACACCTGTCAGATTGGCTAGAATGACAGGGAAAGATAATGTGGAATGTTGGAGGGGATGTGGGAAAACTGGGACACTGATACATTGTTGGTGGAGTTGTGAAAGAATCCAACCATTCTGGAGAGCAATTTGGAACTATACTCAAAAAGTTATCAAACTGTGCATACCCTTTGATGCAGCAGTGTTACTACTGGGCTTACATCCCAAAGAGATATTAAAGAAAGAGACCCATTTGTGCAAAAATGTTTGTGGCAGCCCTTTTTGTAGTGGCTAGAAACTGGAAATTTAAGGGATGCCCACCAATTGGAGAATGGGTGAATAAATTGTGGCATATGAATGTTATGGAATATTATTATTCTATAAGAAATGGCTATCAAAATGAATACAGAAAGGCTTGGAGAGACACACATGAGCTAATGCTAAGTGAAATAAGCAGAACCAGGAGATCATTATATACTTCAACAACAATACTATATGAGGATCAATTCTGATGGATGTGACTCTCTTCAACAATGAGAGGATCCAAATCAGTTCCAATTGATCTGTGATGCACAGAACCAGCTACACTCAGAGAAACAATACTGGGAAATGAGTATGGACCACAACATAACATTTTTATTCTTTCTGTTACTATTTGCTTACATTTTTTCCCTCAGGTTATTCTTACTTTCTTTCTAAATCTGATCTTTCCTGTGTAACAACATAACTGTATATATATATATATATATATATATATATATATATATATATATATATATATATATATATATATATATATATATATATATACCTATATTGTATTTAACATATACTTTAACATATTTAACATATATGGGACTACTTGCCATTTAGAGGAGAGGATGGGGGGAAGGAGGGGAAAGGTTTTACAAGAGTTAATGTTGAAAAATTACCCATGCATAAGTTTTTTATATAAAAAGCTACAATAAAAAACAAAAACTAAAATTTTAAAAATAGGAATTTAGGAGGTAAAAGGGTAGGTATTCCATTCATAGAGAATGAATAAAGTCAAGAAGTTAGTAAAGGGAGTATGTGGGAATGAAAGAACAGTATTACAATTTGCCTCAGCATAGGATATATGAAAGAGAGTTAGTTATATGAAGTAAAGGTAGTGCCAGACTGGGAAGGGCTGTGAATGCTACAGGTGGAGTTTGAACTTTTCTTGGTAGGCCATAGGAAGCCACTGAAGATTTTTGAGCAGAGGAGTAACATGGTCAAAAAGGTACATAAAAAGATTATTCTAGCACTGGTATTGAGGACCAATTAGAAAAGGGACAGGGAAGAGATAGAAAGACTGATTATAAAGTTGTGACATTATTTTCCAGGAAAGAAGTAGCACAATGAGTACACAATATAAATGGAAACTATATCAACAAGAAAATAGAAACTGAACATTTTGGAAATATAATGACTAAATTCTATCCCAAAGAGGACATATAAGAAAGTATTTTCCTCCCTTCTTTGCAGAGTATAGAATACTATATCCAATGATAGATTCAAATGATGCATTGGTTAATTTTGGTAAATTGTTCCTCCCCTTTTTTATTCTTTGTTATAAGGGATGCCTCTTGGTAGGGGGAAGGATGGAGGATCTGGTGGGAGACAGAAGTGATTTGGAAATAAAAATATCAATAAAATTGTTTAAAAAGAAATTATCTCAATAGCCTAGATAGTTGGTAATAAGGATGTGTACCTGGGTGGTGGCAGCAGGAATACCAAGGAAAGAATATGTCTGAGAGTTATGGCAAAGATGAATGACAGAACTCCATGATAGCTTGGCTATAAGAAGGGAGGGGAAAGGAAAGATGCGGCAGCAGCAGCAGCAGGGAAGGATGATTCTCACTGAGCATAATTGTTCCCTTGTTGAGGAAATTAGACTTTCAATCTTCCTTTTTTTTTCCTGAAAAAAAGACACCAGCACAAACTCCAATCATCTATAGGGTTCTAGCCCTGATCATGTCAGCATTTATTTCCTGGATTTATTTTAAAAAGGCTTTTTTTTTTAAATGTTGCAACTTGAGCTCTCTTCATCTCTTGAAAAAATGGTAATTGTTCTGAGTTTTATCCCTTCAGAAAACCACAATTTAGGAATATGGGTCAAAAGGAAGTGAACACATGGGGAATATATTTGTCGGAATATCTTCTATCCCTGCATGGCTAAGATGTTCCTGATAGCAAGAATCTTTTGTGATGTAGACTTAGTTATGGTTTGAGAAAGTAGCATCTCACTACTAGTGCTAGCAACTACTAGTAGCATCTCACCACTAAAACTAGCAACTCACTATACTAGGGCCTTTTCTGACTGTTTATATGAACAAGAAACTGCATTAGCTGGAATTAAGCATTTACTGATCCCTCTGGTCTCTTTGGATGCCTTTCTAATCTTTGGGTGCAATGACTAGATTTCAAAGATTTTGGATGAACTCTTCCTTTGGCAATAGAGTTTGTAAAAAGGGAAAATGGAATGACATTAGTCAATGGAACCCAGAAAGTGTCCTTTCAAAATCTGAGCATAAGTGGAAGAGCCTGGAATCCCAGAAATGGAAGGGACCTTAGAAATAAGGCAATCTAACTAGACTAGGTTGTTCCCTGATTAAGCCCCAAGCTTTGTTCACACTCTTCTTGGACTCTGAAATGCTATTTCCTCCCCCAACCCTGCCTCTTGTAGTCTTTCTTTCAATGCCAACCTAGCTTCCTCCATGCCTTACTCCCGACTCTATCAAGTCCCTTAACTAGAAAGGAGGGCCTTCTGTCATTTATGACCTGTATGACTACATTGCCTGTGGACTTCTGGCTAATATTTTATCCAATTTAAGGGTAGAAGTCACTCATTTTATTTTCTCACTGGATTTTTGATTTTCATATGGTATAGTTTTTAATTATTTGCAGGAATAATTGTTCAAACAAGCATTTTGGACAGAAGTCTCTCTTCTTTAACTTTACAAATAAGAAAATTGATGTTCAGAAGTGAAGGTTAAGATAAGACCAGAACCCTGGACCTTGACTTCTAGACCAGTTCTCTTTCCACAATACCACACTCCTTTCTAGGAAAGATGACTAGTTGTTTTTAGAATTCTCAGTTTTCTAGCACACATATACTGAATACCCATTTAGTTCTTTTGGAGAAAACTGGCTTTGACATTCTCTCTTTTTGGAAATTTCAATTTTGAAAGCATTTTTAGCAAGCAATGAAAATGCTGTAATGGAGTTCTTACTAAGCCATCAATAAGCTTTAACCGAGCATATTTTGAGTCTAAGAGAAAATAAATTTGGGAAGTTTTTTAGGATAGGGAGATATTTTGAACATTGGCATTCAAGGCTCCAAGGAAATCTCACAGGGATATAGACCTGTATATATCCCATATAAGGGTAGGTGTGAAGAGGGACTCCATGATAGCCTTGACTCTCAGTAATTGCTGTCGGGAAGTTCAGCAAGAAGGAGGGATAAGGGCAAGATCAAAGGGAAGAAATCTCAAAGATAATGGCACCACAGGATTAGAGTATAAAAGGACCTCAGTAGTTATCTGGTTCAAATCTTTCATTTTAAAAGATTAGTAAAATAAGACCAAAGAGTTTTTTTTTAAGTATTTTGAAATTTAAAAAATTTACATCACCTAGTATTCCTTTTGTATCTTTCTCCTTTCCTCTTTTAGAAAATCATACTTTATGCCAAATAATTTCTTAAGAGAAAATAATGGAAGAATACAAAATTCAGCAAAATTGATTAACACATTAAAATAATTCTATGTGATATTCCACATTTGCTAACACTTATTTCTGCAAAAGATGGGGAAAAGATTTCATCTCATATTTTTTCTTAATCCTTAAAGTTTCACAAGATTCAGTTTCCATTGTTTTGGGTTTGCTGTTCTTAGTTAGTATTTACATTTGAAATGTAAATGTATACATGTGAATTGTCTAAATATACAGTTGTGGCTCACAGATGACAGACTACCTATCTCCAAAGGCAGTGGTGATAAACTCAAATAGAAACAGTGGCCACTCAACCCTACATAAAGCTAGCATATTGACTTAGAAAACCACATACTAACATTATTTGTGTTGTATTGTATTTTTAGTTATTTGTTAAATATTTCTCAATTATATTTTAATCCACTTCTTTCATACCACAAAGATCTGCTATATGTTTGACACTTCAAACTGTTCAAGGGCTGGTTTTTTTCTCCTTTGTAAAGAGTAATGGAAATATCATTACAATAATATCTGGAGATATTGAGGAGAGGGACAATCAGTGTTCAGGTCACTAATCTCTCTTTCAGTCTCCAAAAAGAATATTGAACAAAAATGATGTATATCTGCTGTTCCTCGAATATTTCTAGCCTAATTATAGGAGACAGGGTTCATAAGGAAAGTTACTTGTTCTTTCTAAAAAAAATCTTAAGAGTATTTTATATTTTTTCCAATTACATGTAAAGATAGTTTTCAATGTTCATTTTTATAAGATTTTGAATTCCAAATTTCTCTCTTTTCTTTCCTTTCTTTCCTCCTCCCCCAAATTGCAAGGAATCCAATATAACATATCCAATTACAATCATGTTAAACATATTTCCATATTAATTATGGTATGAAAGAGGAACCAGAACAATAAGGAAAAACCCCAAGAAAGAGAAAAGCAAATTTTAAAAAAGTGAAAATAGTATGCTTCAATTTGCTTTCAGATTCCATAGTTCTTTCTATGGATGTGGATAGCATTTTCCATCACAAGTCTTTTGGAACTGTGTGGGATCACTGTATTGCTGAGAAGAACTAAACCTATCATATTTGATTATCACACAATATTGCTATTACTGTGTAAATGTACCCCTGATTCTGTTCACTTCAATGAGCATCAGTTGATATAAATTTTTCCAGGTATTTCTGAAATCTCCTGCTCATTATTTCTTATGGAAAAAATAGTATTCCATTACATTCATAGATTACAGTTGGTTCAGCCATTCCATAATTGATGGGCATCCCCATAACTTCCAATTCTTTGCCACCACAAAAAGACATTTGTCTACATTTGGGTCTTTTTTCCATTTTTATGATCTCTTTAGGATACAGTCCTAGTTGTGATATTGTTGGATCAAAGAATATGCACACTTTTATAGTCCTTTTATTTTGTTTCCAAATTACTCTCCAGAATAGTTGGATCAGTTCACAACTCCACCAACAATTCATCAGTGTCCCAGCTTTCCCACATCCCCTCCAAAATTTATCATTTTCTTTTACTGTTATATTAGCCAATCTGATAGGTATGAGGTGGCACTTCAGAGTTGTTTTAATTACATTTACTATGCAATAGTGATTTAGAGTATTTTTTTCCAAATGAAAGTCACTTGTGCTTAGAGTAGAACCCTTAGCTAATATTCACCAGCTTAGCCTCTGCTCATTAAATGTTGATTAGACAATGAATTATTATAAATAGCAAATGACAAGTAAACATTCCTCCCAAAACAAAATAGCCAATAGGAATTGGAGAAGTTTGGATGATATTATAGCACATTAGATTAGAAATTGGATTAAAATATACCAATGAGTATACAAGAGAACATGAGTTCATCAGCTAGAAATAAAAAATATTTTATTTATCAAGACAGAGGGAAAGATCTCACTCAGGGGAGGTATAATGTGCTGTTGTCTCCAGAAACTGCCGATCGCTCTCTGATCTAGAAGAGACACTTCTTCCTCCAGAGAGCCTCCTCAAGTCTGGTCCAGACAAGACTCTCCATCTCTTTTTTTTTTTTTTTTTTTTTTTTTTTTTAATCTTTCAAGGATTCTTCTATAATTTTATTTATTTTATTTTATTTTTGTTTTTGTTTTTTTTTATTTTATTTTATAATTAAACTTTTTTTTTGACAGTACATATGCATGGGTAATTTTTTACAACATTATCCCTTGCACTTACTTCTGTTCAGATTTTTTCCCTTCCTCCCCCAACCCCCTCCCCCGGATGGCAGGCAGTCTTATACATGTTAAATATATTATAATATATTCTAGATACAATATATGTGTGTAGAACCGAATTTCTTGTTGCACAGGAAGAATTGGATTCAGAAGGTAAAAATAACATTTTACACTCATTTCCCTGTGTTCCTTTTCTGGATGTAGCTGATTCTGTCCATCATTGATCAATTGGAATTGGATTAGCTCTTCTCTATGTTGAAGATATCCAATTCCATCAGAATACATCCTCATACAGTATCATTGTTGAAGTGTATAATGATCTTCTGGTTCTGGTCGTTTCACTTAGCATCAGTTGATGTAAGTCTCTCCAAGCCTCTCTGTATTCCTCCTGTTGGTCATTTCTTACAGAACAATAATATTCCATAACATTCATATACCATAATTTACCCAACCATTCTCCAATTGATGGACATCCATTCAGTTTCCAGTTTCTAGCCACTACAAAAAGGGCTGCCACAAACATTTTGCCACATACAGGTCCCTTTCCCTTCTTTAGTATTTCCTTGGGATATAAGCCCAGTAGTAGTAGGGCTGGGTCAAAGGGTATGCACATTTTGATAACTTTTTGGGCATAATTCCAGATTGCTTTCCAGAATGGTTGGATTCTTTTACAACTCCACCAACAATGCATCAGTGTCCCAGTTTTCCCACAGCCCCTCCAACATTCATCGTTATTTGTTCCTGTCATCTTAGCCAATCTGACAGGTGTGTAATGATACCTCAGAGTTGTCTTAATTTGCATTTCTCTGATCAATAGTGATTTGGAACACTCTTTCATATGAGTGGAAATAGTTTTAATTTCATCATCTGAAAATTGTCTGTTCATATCCTTTGACCATTTATCAATTGGAGAATGGCTTGATTTCTTATAAATTAAAGTCAATTCTCTGTATATTTTGGAGATGAGGCCTTTATCAGAACCTTTAACTGTAAAAATGTTTTCCCAATTTGTTATTTCCCTTCTAATCTTGTTTGCATTAGTTTTGTTTGTGCAGAAACTTTTTAATTTGGTGTAATCAAAATGTTCTATTTTGTGATCAATAATGGTCTCTAGTTCTCCCTTGGACACAAACTCCTTCCTCCTCCACAAGTCTGATAGGTAAACAATCCCATGTTCCTCCAATTTATTTATGATTTCGTTCTTTATGCCTAAATCTTGGACCCATTTTGATCTAATCTTAGTATGTGGTGTTAAATGTGGGTGCATGCCTAGTTTCTGCCATACTAATTTCCAGTTTTCCCAGCAGTTTTTGTCAAATAATGAATTCTTATCCCAAAATTTGGGATCTTTGGGTTTGTCAAAGATTAGATTGCTATTTTTATTCACTATCTTGTCCTGTGAACCTAACCTATGCCACTGATCAACTAGTCTATTTCTTAGCCAATACCAAATGGTTTTGGTGACTGTTGCTTTATAATATAGCTTTAAATCAGGTACACTTAGACCACCTTCCTCTGACTTTTTTTTCATTAGTTCCCTTGCAATTCTCGACCTTTTATTCTTCCATATGAATTTTGTTGTTATTTTTTCTAGGTCATTAAAATAGTTTCTTGGGAGTATGATTGGTATAGCACTAAATAAATAGATTAGTTTGGGGAGTATTGTCATCTTTATTATATTCGCTCGGCCTATCCAAGAACATTGAATGTCTTTCCAATTATTTAAATCTGACTTTATTTTTGTGGCAAGTTTTTTGTAATTTTGCTCATATAATTCCTGACTCTCCTTTGGTAGATATATTCCCAAATATTTGATACTATCGACTGTTATTTTGAATGGAATTTCTCTTTGTATCTCTTGCTGTTGGATTGTGTTGGTAATGTATAAAAATCCTGAGGATTTATGTGGATTTATTTTGTATCCTGCGACTTTGCTAAAATTCTGAATTATTTCTAATAGCTTTTTAGCAGAGTCTTTGGGGTTCTCTAAGTATACCATCATGTCATCTGCGAAAAGTGACAATTTGATTTCTTCATTTCCTACTCTAATTCCTTGGATCTCTTTCTCGGCTCTTATTGCCAAGGCTAGAGTTTCTAGTACTATATTGAATAGTAATGGTGATAGTGGGCAACCTTGTTTCACTCCTGATCTTACAGGGAAAGGTTCTAGTTTATCACCATTACATATGATGTTTACTGAAGGTTTTAAATATATGCTCCTTATTATTTTAAGGAATAGTCCATTTATTCCTATACTCTCAAGCGTTTTTAGTAGGAATGGATGTTGGATTTTATCAAATGCCTTTTCTGCATCTATTGAGATGATCATATGGTTTTTATTAATTTGATTATTAATATGGTCAATTATACTAATAGTTTTCCTAATATTAAACCAGCCCTGCATTCCTGGTATAAATCCCACTTGGTCATAGTGTATTATCCTGGGGATGATTTTCTGAAGTCTATTTGCTAATATCTTATTTAAGATTTTAGCATCAATATTCATTAAGGAAATTGGTCTATAGTTTTCTTTCTCAGTTTTCGATCTACCTGGTTTAGGTATCAGTACCATGTCTGTGTCATAGAAGGAATTTGGTAGGACTCCTTCAATCCCTATTTTTTCAAATAGTTTACATAGCATTGGAGTTAGTTGTTCTTTAAATGTTTGGTAGAATTCACCTGTAAATCCATCTGGTCCTGGGGACTTTTTCTTAGGAAGTTGGTTAATAGCTTGGTCTATTTCTTTTTCTGAGATGGGACTATTTAGACTACTTACTTCTTCCTCTGTTAATCTGGGCAAGCTATATTTTTGAAGGTATTCTTCCATTTCATTTAAGTTATCGAATTTATCGGCATAAAGTTGAGCAAAGTAGCTCCTAACTATTGTTCTAATTTCCTCTTCATTAGTGGTGAGTTCACCCTTTTCATTTTCAAGACTATCAATTTGCTTTTTCTCTTTCCTTTTTTTAATCAGGTTTACTAAGGGTTTGTCTATTTTGTTGGTTTTTTCATAAAACCAACTCTTAGTTTTATTAATTAATTCAATAGTTTTTTTACTTTCAATTTTATTAATCTCACCTTTTATTTTTTGAATTTCAAGTTTTGTGTTTGTCTGGGGGTTTTTAATTTGTTCCTTTTCTAGCAATTTTAGTTGTAAACCCAATTCGTTGGCCCTCTCTTTCTCTATTTTATGCAGGTAGGCCTGTAGAGATATAAAACTTCCCCTAATTACTGCTTTGGCTGTATCCCACACATTTTGGTATGATGTCTCATTATTGTCATTTTCTTGGGTGAAGTTATTAATTATGTCTATGATTTGCTGTTTTACCCAATCATTCTTTAGTATAAGATTATTTAGTTTCCAATTATTTTTTGGTCTATTTTCCCCTGGCTTTTTATTAAATGTTATTTTGATTGCATTATGGTCTGAAAAGGATGCATTTACTATTTCTGCCTTACTGCATTTGATTTTGAGGTTTTTATGCCCTAGTATATGATCAATTTTTGTATAGGTTCCATGAACTGCTGAGAAGAAAGTATATTCCTTTCTGTCTCCATTTAGCTTTCGCCAAAGATCTATCATATCAAACTTTTCTAGTATTCTATTTACCTCTTTGACTTCTTTCTTATTTATTTTGTGGTTTGATTTATCTAATTCTGATAGTGCAAGGTTGAGATCTCCCGCTATTATAGTTTTGCTATCTATTTCCTCTTGCAGCTCTCTTAATTTCTCTTTTAAGAATTTAGATGCTGCACCACTTGGTGCATACATGTTTAATATTGATACTGCTTCACTATTGATGCTTCCCTTTAGCAGGATATAATGCCCTTCCTTATCTCTTTTAATTAGATCAATTTTTGTTTTTGCTTGATCTGAGATGAGGATGGCTACTCCTGCTTTTTTGGTTTTGCCTGAAGCATAATAGATTCTGCTCCACCCTTTTACTTTTAGTTTGAATGTCTCATCCTGTTTCAGGTGTGTTTCCTGTAAACAACATATAGTAGGATTCTGACTTTTAATCCAGTCTGCCAACTGCTTCCTCTTTATGAGGCAGTTTGCCCCATTCACATTTATGGTTAGAAGGACTAATTCTATATTGCTTGCCATCCTATTAACCCCTGCTTATGCTTTTCCCCTTTCCTTCCCTTTTACCCTCCTATCCAGTATTAAACTGGTAAACACCACTTGCTTTTCACAGCCCTCCCTTTTTAGGATCCCTCCCCCACCTTAAAGATCCTCCCCTTATTTTACCCCTTTTCCTCGAAATTACTGTATTCCCTTCCCCTTAGCTTACTCCTTCCCTTTCACTTTTCAATGAAGTGGAAGAAGTTTCACCATAAATCGAATATGTCTATTGATACACGCTATGTTCATCTCCCTCCTTTCTTTTTCTCAGATATAATAGGTTACCTTTGCCTCTTCATGAGATGTAGTACCACCACTTTATACTTTTTTATGATATAATCTCTTTTCTACCTCTAGTTTCTAAGACAAATTGTACATATGTTCTTTACATATTTTTTTGACAGAAGTATAGTTCTCAAGATTTCTTTTTACCTTTTTTAGAAGTCTCTTGAGTTCTGTATTTGAAGATCAAACCTCTTATGTAGGTCTGGTTTTTTCATCAAAAATAGATGGAATTCATTTATTTCGTTAAATGTCCATCTTCTTCCCTGGAAAACGATGCTCATTCTTGCTGGGTAAGTTATTCTTGGCTGCATACCAAGTTCCTTAGCCTTTCGGAATATCATGTTCCAGGCCCTGCATTCTTTTAATGTGGATGCTGCTAGATCCTGTGTTATCCTTATTGTGGATCCTCCATATCTGAATTGTTTTTTTCTAGCAGCTTCCAATATCTTTTCCTTTGTCTGATGGTTCTTGAACTTGGCCACTATATTTCTTGGCGTTTTGATTTTAGGGTCCCTTTCAGTAGGTGATCGATGAATTTTCTCAATGTCTATTTTACCCTCTGTTTCCAAAACGTCTGGGCAGTTCTCTTTGATAATTTCCTCGAAAATGGTGTCCAAGCTCTTTTTTTCCTCCCATTTTTCAGGGAGTCCAATTATTCTCAAATTGTCTCTCCTGGATCTGTTTTCCAGGTCTGTTGTCTTTCTGGTAAGGTACTTGACAGTCTTTTCAATTGTTTCATTTCTCTGGTTTTGCTTGACTCCCTCTTGGTTTCTCCTTGAGTCATTCATTTCTACTTGTTCCAGTCTAATTTTCAATGATGTATTTTCTTCACTCACTTTTTTTATATCTCTTTGTAATTGTCCAATTGAGTTTTTATCTTCTATGGAATTTTTTTCCATTGTATCCATTTTATTTTTTAGAGAGCTGATTTCTTTTTCCAGCTCTCTAATCCTGTTTTCCTTGGAGTTGTTTACCTTTTCCAGCTCACTAATCCTGTTTTCCTTGGAGTTGTTTACCTTTTCCAGCTCACTAATCTTGTTTCTCAATGATTTGATTTCTTTATCCATTCTGTCTTTGAATGCATGGGATGACTTCTCCAGGCTCTCTTGCCAAGCTTCCCTTTCCTTTTCCCATTTCTCTTCCAGCTCTCTTGTGAGAGCCTTTTTGATTTCCTCTATGAGGTTCTTTTGTATTGAGGAGCAGCTTATATCCCTCCCAGGGGATACATCTGGGGACATTCTGTTCCTAGTCTCCTCAGCATTTGAAGTCTGCTCCCTCTCCACACAGAAGCTGTCAATGGTTAGAGCCCTTTTGAATTTTTTGTTCATTTTGTCAGAGTAGGAATCAAAGAAAACAAACTGACAAGAGAAACAATTGGTCTGTTTTGCGGGGGATAGGGCTGGATGTTATTAATGGGCTTCCTCTACAGACTGGGGGTAGGGCAGCAGAGAGCCACTAACAGAACAGCAATGACTGTACTGAGTCTGCGCTCTGAGGCTCCGGGAACGCACCCAGTCAGTCCAGGTGGGGGTGGCCGGGCTCTGAGAGTCGCTGGCTTTCTGGGGTTTTAATCTTCACCTCAGGTGTTTACACCCTCTCTGCTGCTCCTGGCTTGCTGCCAAGACGGAGCATCCACACTGGGGCAAAAGCCCTTTCGCAGAAACGGCAGAGATCACACCCCTCCCCCTCCGGTCTGAGCTGTGTGAGCTGCCTGTCTTGCTCTGGCTGTCTGCCCTCAGTCTGCGCCCAGTCTAATTGACCCTCCCCCGAACAAACACAGACCTTTTCTGGCGACTTTCAAGGATGTCTTCTCTTGGTGATAATTTGTGGATTTCTTTCTGGGTCAAGCATTAAGTCAGAGGCTTGTCATGAAGTAAGTTCTGAGAGAAAACGAGGAGCTCAAGCAGCTGTCTGCCTCCACGCCGCCATCTTGGCCGGAAGTCCTCTCCATCTCTTGAGTGCTGCCCTCTTTTATCCTCCCAGAGAATGGGCGTGGGATAATGCAAGGGCTTCTGGTAAAAATTACTTCAACCAATGAATTTGCTCCTCCTAAGCATGCAAGCTCCTCCCCAGGAGTTTGAAGGGGTTAAACTACCAGTAAAGGCCGGAACTAGAGAATTGTTAAGTACTGACTTAGCACTTAGTAAGAACCTAATATCTCATTATCTCATTAGCACTTAGTAAGAACCTAACAGGGAAACCCATTCACAACTGTCTAAGGTTGCATGCCTTAGAGGTCAACAGACATGGATCCCAGTCTGACATTTTAAAAGTTTGTAACTTATCTGTCTTTGGACAAAGTCCTCTATTAAAGTGTCTCTCCTGTTAGCTAGGATAAATCACTTACATAGGTACATTATATGGCTCAGCATTTTTTTTAGTCAAATAGGAGTCATATCTCCCTACTCATATGCAAAATATACCATATCACTATCTCTTTTCTCACCTTGGTGGGAATGGGAGTATTGTAGATATTTTACATATTGTTTTCTTGATTCTGATGATTTCATTTTGTATCAGTTCATGAAATCCATTTTGTTCTTCCTGTAGTAATCATATCTGTCATTTCTTGCAATATGGCAACATTGCAATACATTCACAAATCACATTTTGTTTACCTATCACAATCGATAATCATATCTACTCTATTTCCAATTATTTGTTGTCATGAGCAGTTACTATAAATAATTTGGCACATATAGAGCCTTTTGCCATTGACCTCCTTGGGGGTATGCCTACCAGTGGAACCTCTGGATCAGAAGATCTATATATTTAATTATTTTATTTGCACAACTCAAATTGCTTCCCAGAAAGGTCACACCTCAATTAACAGTTCCACTAACAATATATCAGTGTGTTCCACAAATTTTCTTCCAAATTTGATTATTCCCATCTTTGTAATTTTTACCAAAATGTAGGATGTGAGGTAAAACCTCAGGATTGATTTCTTGGTTTTTTTTTTTTTTTGGCATTCTTTTTATTAACATTGATTCAAAACATTCTTTTATATGGTTACTAATAATTTGTAATTTTTTTGAGAGCTGTTTGTGCATATCCTCTGATCATTTACTGGAGAATGACTGCTTTTTTATTTTTGATTTGTTTTATTTTGTTTGTTGAGACTGAGTCTTTCTATCTCACCCAGATTAAAGGTATATTAGCCACTTTATAGGACACATCTTATTAGAGGCAACTAGTTGATAAGCACAGCTAGTGGATAAAGTCCTAGGCTTAGAATCAAGAAACCCTGAGTTCAAATCTAGCCTCATACACTTATTAACTATACGATCCTAACAAACTCAGTTTATCTCTGGTAACATCTTGTAATAGAATCCATGTAAATACTGAATGTGCTTTGGTAAATTGATTTCCAAATATTTTATATATTTTGTAATTATTTTGAATATGATTTTCTTTTCATGTTATTTTCTGTATGATGATAATAATAATAATTTTTAAATAGTGTTAATTTTTGTGGATTTATCTTTTAGTCTGAAATCTTGCTGAAGCTATTAATTGCCTGAATTGCTTTTTTGATTGCTTCCCTAGAATTTTCAGCAAATAGACACTTTTGTCTCTTTCCTCCCTAATTTCTTGTCTTTAATTTCTTTCTTTTGCCTTATTTTCTTGCTAGAACTATATCAAATAATACTAGGGAAAGAAGGGATTCTTTGATTTACTTCTACATTTATTGATATGGCCTTTATTCTATTCCCATTGTATATAAAACTTGCTTTTTGTAATTATCTATGAACAACATTGTGAGATCAGATTTCTGAGATCATGTAAGTGAAATTTCTTTTTAGAGAATATGAAGTGCAGAACAGATACCATAGATGATATTTTTAAGGATGAACACAGTTTCATATAATTTGAGTTAGTAGGATTCTCAGTAATCTTCTAGTCTAGTCCAATAGATACACATCCACCTTTTGGGAATATTTCAGATCTTGCTTGTGAGTGAAGTGAGAGGGAGACATCTTTGCCCTCTACAGCAAACTAACTCAGCTCCTCTTTCTTCATTTTTTCTTTTTTCATTTTTCTCATTTCTTTTTTATCACTTATAAGCCTATGTTTGAGTCTTCATCTCAAATTCAGATCTCGTTTTTCTGTGCAGGACAAGGGAGAAAGGGGTAAAGCAGATTGTACTAAGCACCCAATGTGGATTAGCAGCAGGGCAGAGCACAGCACTATACATGCTTAGAGGATTCTCTCCTATTGGCCAGCTGCACACACTCCCTTAACTTTGTATAGAGGTATTTCTTAGAGGAAGGAAGAATTGATTGTTGTTTTTCAGTCATTTTAAGTTATGTCCAACTCTTTATGATTTCATTTGGAATTTTCTTGGCATTTGTAGCCATTAACTACCAGACATACTGATACTGGAAGAGATATAGAGATACTGGAATGGTTTGTTATTTCCTTCTCAACCTCATTCTACAGACAAGAAAACCAAAGCAAACAGAATTAAATGAGCTGTCCAGGGCCACACAGCTAGTAAGTATCTGAGGCTGGATTTGAACTCAGGCTTTCCTGGTTTTGGGCCTATCATCTTATCACCTGTACTACCTACTTGCCTATGTTATAAAAAATTACAAAACAAAAAAACCTGTTTTCTTTTTTCTAAGGTTAGGGTTATTTCTCCCTTCAAAACAAGCTGGTGCCTTGATGTCATCACAGCCACCTACCTCAGAACCAGGTAGTTTACATTTTATCTTTACACACTTATGCAATAATTTCTTAGACCTGACATGTGGCCTTAATGGTCAAATTGCAAGCCCACCATAGGTATATATATATATATATATATATATATATATATATATATATATATATATATATATATATATATATATATATATATATATATATATATATATATATATATATATATATATATATATATATATATATATATATATATATATATATATTTTTTTTTTTTTTTTTGCTCAAGAGACTTAGAGAGAATCTTAGGAAAGAGCATCTTAGCACCCAAATATTGAATATGTGATCTTCCCAGAGCCTAGCTATCTGCTGACAGAAATCAACTACAAATGGAAATGAATTATTTATTCTTTGAATTCAATTACGACTTTCCCAAACAGAATCTCACAAGCTCAGGGAACATAAGGGAAGCCCCCAGAAAATCACAACACAAGTATTATAGATAATGACAAAGGAATAAAATAAACACTGATCTTTTTTTTTTTTTAATGGGGCAGCATCTTCTGAAGATTTCTGATTATTTTAGGATTTATGAGAGATAGTGTTATTCAGGAGAGGGTACACTAACTAGGAAGGGGATCAGGAAATTGAGGTTTTCAACTTAACTCAGCCATAGATTTGCTGAGTGACTTTGGGAATTTCTTTTCTTTCCTCTGAATGTTTCTTCATCTGTACAATGGAATAATAACTATTCTTATAGAGTTATGAGGGACAAATGAGAGACACATGTGAAAATGATTTGTAGCCATTAACTATCAGACACAAGACAAGTTAAGAAGGATTTTTAAAAAAGGATTATTATGTGTCAGTTAATAAATACTTTGTATCACTAAATAGATATCTTCCCCCCCCCGGCATATTTTTAAAATATTTAAAACAAGTAGAAAATAGAGAAATGAAATAAAAAAGAAAAAAAAACAGAAAATAAAAAAATTGTCATATGCACAACAGAAGATGAGAGGATTCAAAATATGTAACAATAAATTTCTATTTCAAGAAGCCATATATAATAATAGGACACATTGTGTTCAGAACTATCCATTTTCCAAAACAGAATCACATCGGCTCAGAGAACATAAGGGAAGGACCCAGAAAACCAAAAGATTTATTATTGGAAATTAACCCTCACCACATATAACACAAACAGACAGACAGACAGATAGATATCTAGGGAGATATAGATATAGATATAAAAGTATTGTTATAGACATCTCTCTTTCTGTCTTTGTTATTCCTGATGTGAATAGGTTTTCAGAACTATGTCCTCCTTCTGCACTTAATTCCTCTTTGTAGAAACTTGCTCTTGCTCTTGTACCTTTTCCTATCCTGCTTTTTAGAGTCATATCATATTCAGTTTTACCCCCAATATTTTTTATGGACTACCCAATTACTAATGACAGTCTTAGACATGTGATTTACATTTCCATGTACAAAATATAAAGAGTTTGTCCTTATTGAGTCACTTGAAATTTGTCTTTGATATTGATTTTTATGTATCAAATTTTCTATTGAATTCAGGTTTGCTTGCAACAAAATTCTGAAAATCTGAATGTCTATTTTTTATTCAGCATTATACTGAATTTTGCTGCACATAATATTTTTGGCCATAGTCTTTGTTCTTTTGATTGTTGCTATATACTGTTCCAGAAATTGCAGCCTTTTCTTATAGCTGTTGATAGATCTTCTGTGATTCTAACTGTACCTTCAACATATTTGAAATGTTTTCTTATTGTTGCTTGTAAAATGTTCCTTTTGATCCAGGGCTTTCAAAATTTAGCAATGATGTTCCTGTATATTTTCCTTATGGTATCTCTTTTAATTGATGATTGGTGAATTTTTTTCTATTTCTAATTTCCCCTCTTGTTCTATTATTTTAGGACAATTTTCTTCAGTTATTTTTTGGGTTATTGTACTAAGGTTTTTTTCCTCTCATAGCTTTCAGGTAATCTAATTATGGTTATATTTACTCTTTTTGATCTGTTGTTTTTCTTATGAGAGGTTTCATATTTTCTTCCATTTTTTATTCTTTATATTTTGTTTTGTTATTTCTTAGATTCTTGTAAATTCACTGGCTCCCCCTGCCTAATTCTAATCTTTTAAGAATAATTTTCTTCCTTAAGACTCTGGATCAAGGGTTGAAGCAAGATGGTGGAGAGTAGACAAGACTTTTCTTGAGTTCTTCCTGGTTTCCTTCATAATCAACACCAGGTTAAGCCTCTCAACAGATTTTGGAGTGACAGAACATACAAATATTTGAAGTGTAATTTTCAGCAGATGATATCTTGGAAGGACTTCAGAAAAAATCTGGCTCAATCAGGTAGGGGGGTGGTGCAGGCACGGTGCAGAGGCCCCATGTAAGGAATCAAGTGGGAGGCTCTTGGTCAAAATACAGCAGTGTTGTCTACTTTATCTTGGTTCAGAAGCCAGTGAATTAGCAAACTAACTGTAAGACCTCCCATGCAAATGCACAAGGCAAATAGTGAATTCTTAAACCCAGAATAACAAGCAGGATTTGGCCATGTTCACCCAGTGCAGGAAGGAAGCTGATAGCATTGAGCCCAAGGCAGCATAAAAACCCTGTTGCCCTGTGGAAGAAGCTGAGGACAATCTCCCCTTTGCCCTAGGAGCAGACATTAACTTTTTAAAATGAGCAAAAAAGCAAAAAAGAAGGCTCACTATAGATAGCTATTATGGAGAAAGGGAAGAACAGACTTCAAATCCTGAAGACAATAAAGGCAAAACACCTCCAGATGAAGCTGCAAAGACTGATATAAGTTGGTCTCCAAATTAAAAGGCTAAAAGATGAAAAAGGATCTTAAAAGAGAATTAGAGGAAAAAAGAGAGTTAGAAGTTAGAAAAAAAGAGAGCTTTACAGGAGAGTTTGGAAAAGAAAACACAGAAATTGAAGAAAATAGCTCCTTAAAAATATAATTGGTGAAATAGAAAAAGAAAACAACTCCTTAAAAATAAAATCAGTGAAATAGGGAAAAATCTAATGAACAAAACAATTCATTTAAAATTACAATTGGCCAAAAAATGCAAAAGAAGGTAAAAAACCTAACTGAAACAATTAATTCACTAAAAATCAGAATAGAACAAATGGAAGTGAATGACTCAACGAGACATCAAGAATCAAACAAAACAAAACAAAAAAATAATAAAGAAATAGAAAAGAATGTAAAATACTTCATTGGAAAAGTAACTGTTCAGGAAAATAGATCCAGGAGAGACAATCTAAGAATTACTGATCTACCTGAAAACCATGAAGAAAAAAAGAACCTAGAACACATATTTCAAGAAATCATCAAAGAAAACTGCCCTAATATCTTAAAATCAGAAGGTAAAATAGCCATTGAAAGAATCCATTAATTAGCTCCTGAAAGAGACCTTGAATGAAAACTCCAAGGAATAGTGTACCTAAATTCCAGAATCATCAGATCAAGGAGAAAATACTGCAAGCAACCAAAATAAAAAAATCAAATATTTGGGAGCCCCAATCAGGCTTTACTCAGAATCTAGCAGCTTCCACTTTAAGGGATTAAAGAGTATAGAATCTGATGTTCCTAAAGGTAAAGGAACTTGGATTGCAAACAAGAATCAACCATCCAGCAAAACTTTCAAGAAAAAAGATGGATATACAATGAAAAAGGAAATTTTATTTTATTTTATTTTTATAGCTTTTTATTTACTAGATATATGCATAGGTAATTTTACAGCATTGACATTTGCCAAACTTTTTTGTTCCAATTTTTCCCCTCCTTCCCCCCACCCCTCCCCCTGATGGCAGGTTGACCAATACATGTTAAATATGTTTTTTTTTATTAATTTTATAATTATACATTTTTGACAGTATATATGCACGAGCAATTTTTCTACAACATTATCCCTTGTATTCATTTTTCCAGATTTTCCCCTCCTTCCCTCCACTCCCTCCCCTAGATGACAGGCAATCCCATACATCTTACATGTGTTACAGTATAACCTAGATATAATATATGTGTGTAAATCCAATTTTCTTGTTGCACGTTAAGTATTGGATTCCGAAGGTATAAGTAACCTGGGTAGATAGACTATTTTACATTCAATTCCCAGTGTTCCTTCTCTGGGGGTAGTTGTTTCGGTCCATCATTGATCAGCTGGAAGTGAGTTGGATCTTCTTTAGGTTGAAGATATCCACTTCCATCAGAATACATCTTCATACAGTATTGTTGTTGAAGTGTAGAGTGATCTTCTGGTTCTGCTCATTTCACTCAGCATCAGTTCATGCAAGTCTCTCCAAGCCTTTCTGAATTCATCCTGCTGGTCATTTCTTACAGAGAAATACTATTCCATAGCCTTCATATACCATAATTTACCCAACCATTCTCCAATTAATGGACATCCATTCATTTTCCAGTTTCTAGCCACTACAAAAAGGGCTGCTACAAACATTTTGGCACACACAGGTCCCTTTTTCTTCTTTAGTATTTCCTTGGGATATAAGCCCAGTAGTAGCACTGTTGGATCAAAGGGTATGCACAGTTTGATAACTTTTTGGGCATAATTCCAGATTGCTCTCCAAAATGGTTAGATTCTTTCACAACTCCACCAACAATGCATCAGTGTCCAAGTTTTCCCAGATCCCCTCCAACATTCATCATTATTTGTTCCTGTCATCTTAGCCAATCTGACAGGTGTGTAGTGATATCTCAGAGTTGTCTTAATTTGCATTTCTCTGATCAGTAGTGATTTTGAACACTCTTTCATATGAGTGGATATAGTTTCAATTTCATTATCTGAGAATTGTCTGTTCATATCCTTTGACCATTTATCAATTGGAGAATGGCTTGATTTCTTATAAATTAGGATCAATTCTCTATATATTTTGGAAATGAGACCTTTATCAGAACCTTTAACTATAAAAATATTTTCCCAATTTGTTACTTCCCTTCTAATCTTGTTTGAATTAGTATTGTTTGTACAGAAACTTTTTAGTTTGATGTAATCAAAATCTTCTATTTTGTGATCAATAATGATCTCTAGTTCTTCTCTAGTCATAAATTCCTTCCTCCTCCACAGGTCTGAGAAGTAGACTATCCTCTGTTCCTCTAATCTATTTATAATCTCATTCTTTATTCCTAAATCATGGACCCATTTTGATCTTATCTTGGTGTATGGTGTTAAGTGTGGATCTATATCTAATTTCTGGCATACTAATTTCCAGTTTTCCCAACAGTTTTTTTCAAATAATGCATTTTTATCCCTAATGTTGGTATCTTTGGGTTTATCAAACACTAGATTGTTATAGTTGTACCCTTTTTTGTCCTTTGTACCTAATCTGTTCCACTGATTGACCAGTCTATTTCTTAGCCAATACCAAATGGTTTTGGTGACTGCTGCTATATAATATAGTTTTAGATCAGGTATACCTAGATCATCTTCATCTGACTTTTTTTCCATTAATTCCCTTGAAATTCTAGATCTTTTATTTTTCCATATGAACTTTGTTGTTATTTTTTCTAAGTCACTAAAATAGTTTCTTGGGAGTCTGATTTTTAGCACTAAATAAATAGATTAGTTTGGGGAGTATTGTCATCTTTATTATATTCGCTCGGCCTATCCACGAGCACTGGATGTCTTTCCAATTATTTAAATCTGACTTTATTTTTGTGCAAATGTTTCATAATTTTGCTCATATAATTCCTGACTTTTCTTTGGTAGATGGATTCCCAAATATTTTATACTCTCAACATTTGTTTGGAATGGAATTTCTCTTTGTATCTCTTGCTGTTGCATTTTGTTGAAAAAGGAAATTTTAAATTATTTTTGATAAAAAGACCAGAGCTGAGCAGAAAATTTGATCTTCAATTCCATAACTCAAGAGAAGCATAAAAAGGTAAAAAGGGAATGAAAATATGTTTTTAAAAGTTAGATTGATTTCATTCCTATGTAGGAAGATGTTATGTATAACTCTTTTTTAATGACTTTATTTTCAAAGTGTTTGTAAAGATAATTGTCCACAATTCACCCTTGCAAAACCTTATGTTCCAAATTTTTCTTCCTCTTTTCTCCTCCTCCCTCCTTTAGACCACAAGCAATCCTATATATAGGAAATGTGAACAATTCTTCTTTACACATTTCCGCATTTATCATGCTTCACAAGAAAAACCAGATTAAAAAGGAAAAAAAAATGAGAAAGAAAACAAAAAGCAACCAAACAACAACAACAATAAATGATGTTATGATGCATATTCAGTCCCAACAGTCTCTTTCTAGATGCAGATGGTTTTCTATATCACAAGTCTATTGGAATTGTCCTTAATCACTTCACTGTCAAAAAGAGCCATGTCCATCAGAATTGATCATCACATAGTCTAGTTCTTGTGTACAATGTTCTCTTGATTCTACTCACTTCACTTAGCATCAGTTAATGTAAATTTCTCCAAGCCTTTCTGAAATCATCCTGTTGATCATTTCTTATAGAATAATAATATCCCATAACATTCATATATCAAAACTTATTCATTCACACCCCAGCTGAAGGGGATCCATTTAGTACAAGTTCCTTGCCATGACAAAAAGGACTGCTCAAAACATTTTGGCACATGTGGGTCCTTTTCTCTTTTTTAATGATCTATTTGTGATAAAGGTTCAGAAAAGAAACTGCTGGATCAAAGGTTATGCACTGTTTGATAGCCCTTTGGGCATTGTTCCAAATTGCTCACCAGAATGGTGGGATCAGGTCACAACTCCACCAATAACGTATTAGTGTCCCAGTTTTCCCACATCCAAAATTTATCATTATCTTCTCCTGTCATCTTAGTCAATCTTAGAGGTGTATAGTGGTACTTCAGAGTTGTCTTAATTTGCATTTCTCTGATTGATAGTAATTTAGATCATTTTTATATAACTAGAAATGATTTTAATTTCTTCATCTGAAAATGGTCTGTTCAGATCCTTTGATCATTTATCAACTGGATAATGATTTGTATTCTTATAAATGTGAGTCAATTCTCTATATATTTTAGAAGTGAGACCTTTATCAGAATCCTTGGGTATAACGATCTTTCCCCAAGTATTCTGCTTCTTTTCTAATCTTGTCTGCATTGGGTTTCTTTGCACAAAACCTTTTTAATTTAATATAATCAAAATTATCCATTTTGTATTTCATACTGTCCTCTAGTTCTTTGGCCATAAATTTCTTCATTCTCCACAGATATGAATGGGAGAATATAATTTGTTCTTCTAATTTGCTTATAATTTCACTCTTTATGTCTAAATCATGAACCCATTTAGAACTCATTTTGGTATAGAGTGTTAGGCTTTTGTCAGTGCCTATGTTCTGCCATTCAATTTTTCCAGTTTTCCCAGCACCTTTTGTCAAAGGGTGAGTTCTTATCCCAGAAGCTGGAGTTTTGTGGTTTATCAAATATTAGATTATCGTAGTCATTGACTATTGTGTCTTGTGAACTTAACCTATTCTACTAATCAACTATTCTATTTCTTTTTCTTATAGTTTTTATTTACAAAATACATGCATGGATTATCCTTCAACACTGACCCCTGCAAAACTTTCTATTCCAAATCTTCCCCTCCTTCCCCCAATCCCTTCCCCCAGATGGCAGATATTTCAATACATGTCAAAACATATGTTAAATCCAATACATGCATACATATCCATATAGTTATCTTGCTGCACAAAAAAAACTGGATCCCTCCCCCCCAAAAAAAAACTGAGAAGGAAAACAAAAACACAAGCAAACAACATCAGAAGGGTATGCACAATTTGATAACTTTTTGAGCACAGTTCCAAATTGCTCTCCAGAATGGTTGGGTTCATTCACAGTTCCACCAATAATGTTTCAGTGTCCCAGTCTTCCCAGATTCCCTCCAACACTCATCATTATCTTTTCCTGTAATCTTTAATCTGACAGGTGTATAGTGGTATCTCAGAGTTGCCTTAATTTTCATTTTTCTGATTATCTAATTTGTGATCAATAATGATCTCTAGTTCTTCTTTGGTCACAAATTCCTTCCTGCTCTACAGATTTGAGAGGTGAACTATCCTATGTTCTTCTAATTTGTTTATAATATTATTCTTTATGTTTAGATTATGAACCCATTTTGACCTTATTTTGTTGTATGGTGTTAGGTATGGGTTAATGTCTAGTTTCTGCCATACTAGTTTTCAGTTTTCCCAGCAGTTTTTGTCAAATAGTGAATTTTTATCCAAAAAACTGAGGTCTTTGGGTTTGTCAAACACTAGATTGCTATTGTTATTACATATTTTGCCCTGGGAACTTAGCCTATTTTACTGATCAACTAGTCTATTTCTTAGCCAGTACCAAATGGTTTTGATGACTGCTGCTTTATAATATAGTTTTAGGTCTGATACAGCTAGGCTACCTTCATTTGCTTTTTTTTTTTTTTTTTTTTTCATTGATTCCCTTGAAATTCTTGACCTTTTATTCTTCCGGATGAATTTTGTTGTTATTTTTTTCTAGGTCAGTAAAATAATTTCTTTGGAATTTGATTGGAATAACACTAAATAAATAGATTACTTTAGGGAGTACTGTTGTCTTTATTATATTTGTTCAACCTATCCAAGAGCATTTGATATTTTTCCAGTTGTTTAGATCTGACTTTGTGTGGAAAGTGTTTTGTAGTCTTGCTCATATAGTTCCTGACCTTCCCTTGGCAGATAGATTCCCAAAGATTTTATACTATCGATGGTTGTTTTAAATAGAATTTCTTTTTATATCTCTTGTGCTGAATTTTGTTAGTTATGCATAAAAATGCTGATGATTTATGTGGATTTATTTTGTTTCTTGAAACTTTGCTAAAGTTGTGGATTATTTCTAATAGCTTTTTAGTTGATTCTCTGGGATTCTCTAAGTATACCATCATATTATCTGCAAAGAGTGATAATTTGGTTTCCTCATTACCTACTCTAATTTCTTTAATCTCTCTTTCATCTCTTATTGCCAAAGCTAACATTTCTAATACAATGTTGAATAGTAATGGTGATAGTGGGTAACCTTGTCTCACCCCTGATCTTATTGGAAATGGTTCCAGTTTATCCCTGTTACAAAAGATGCTTACCATAGTTTTATTTTATTTATTTATTTATTTGCTGAGGTAATTGAAGTTAAGTGACTTGCCCAGTGTCACACAGCTAGGAAGTGTTAAATGTCTGAGGTCAGATTTGAACTCAGGTCCTCCTGACTTCAGGGCTGGTGCTCTATCCCCTGCACCATCTAGCTGCCCCTTACTGATAGTTTTAAATAGACATTATTTACTATTTTAAGGAAAAGTCCATTTATTCCTATACTCTCCAGTGTTTTTTTTTTTTTAAGAATAGTGTTGGATTTTATCAAATGCTTTTTCTGCATCTATTGAGATAATCATATGGGTTTTGTTAATTTGATTATTGATACAGTCAATTATGCTAATAGTTTTCCTAATATTGAACCAGTCCTGATTCCTAGTATAAATCCTTCTTGGTCATGGTATATTATCCTGGGGATGATTTTCTGTAATCTCTTTGCTAATATTTTATTTAAGATTTTTGCATTAATATTCATTAGGGAGACTGGTCTATAGTTTTCTTTCTCTGATTTCATCCTACCTGGTTTAGGTATCAGTACCATGTCTGTGTTATAAAAGGAATTTGCTAGGACTCCTTCATTCCTTATTTTTCAAATAGTTCATTTAGTATTGGAGTTAATTGCTCTTTAAGTGTTTGGTAGAATTCACATGTAAACCCATCTGGTCCTGGGGATTTATTCTTGGGGAGTTGGTTAATAGCTTCTATTTCTTTTTCTGAAAAAGGACTATTTAAGCAATTTACTTCCTCCTCTGTTAATCTGGGCAATCTATATTTTTTTCTAAATTTCTCTGTAAACCAAATATGTCTTATATTTTCAATTTGAGCCAAATCTGATGAGAGTAAGATTCACGCAATGTTCATCCCCCTCCCTTCTTTCACTCAAATGTAATAGGTTTCCTTTGCTTCTTTGTGAGATGTAATTTTACTCATTTTACCTCTACTTTTCCCTTTTTCTGGTACTATCCCCTTTCTATCTCTAGTTCTTTTTTATATCATAACAGTAAAATCAAATTATACATATACTCTCTATGTATACCCATAAAAGAAATACAATTCTCAAGAGTTCTTTTTACCTTTTTATGCTTTTCTTGACTCCTATACTTGGAAGTCAAAGCTCTGGTCTTTTCATCAGAAATACATGAAATTCACCTATTTCATTGAATGCCCATCTTCTTCTCTGGAAGAAAATGCTCAGTTTAGTGGGTAGTTTATTCTTGACTGTTTTCCAAGTTCTTTTGCCTGTTGGAATATCAGATTCCAGGCCCTTTGATCCTTTAATGTGGAAGGTGCTAGATCTTGGGTGATCCTTATTGTGACTCCTTGGTATTTGAGTTTTTTTTTTCTTTCTGGCTGCTTCTAATATTTTTTTCTTGGTGTGATAGTTCTGAAATTTAGCCACAATATTCCTTGGAGTTTAAATTTGGGGGTCTCTTTCATGAGGTGTTCAGTGAATTCTTTCAATGGCTATTTTACCTTCTGATTCTATGATATCAGGGCAGTTTTCTTTGATGATTTCCTGAAAAATAGTGTCTAGGCTCTTTTTTTCATCATAGTTTTCAAGGAGTCCAATAATCCTTAGATTGTCTCCCCTAGATCTATTTTCTAGGTCAGTTGTTTTCCCAAATAGGTATTTTGTATTTTTTCCTATTTTTTCAATTTTTTGGTTTTGCTTGATTGATTCTTGATGTCTCATCAAGTCATTCATTTCCATTTGTTCAGTTCTGATTTTTAGTGAATTATTTTCTTCATTTACTTTTTTTTACTTTTTTTTTGTATTTGTCCAATTGAGTTTTTAAATTAGTTGCTTTGTTCTATGGGGTTTTTTCCATTTCAGAAATTCTGTTTTTTGAGGAGTTATTTTCTTTTTCCACTTCACAAATTCTGTTCTCCTGGAAGTTATTTACCTTTTCCCATTCACAAATTTTCTTTTCCTGGGAGTTTTGTACCTTTTCCAATCACAAATTTTGTTTTTCAGGGAGTTGTTTTCTTTTTCCACTTTATCAAATATATCTTTTAATAAGTTATATGCCTTTTCTAAACCCTCTTGCAGAGTTTTCTTTCCTTTCCCCATTTTTCTTCTAGTTATCTTTTGAAATCCTTTGTAATTTCTTCTAGGAGAGTCTTGTGTGATGGAGATTAGGTTATATATATATATCACCCTTTGGGGCTTCATCTGGAAACAATCTGCTTTTAGTCTCTTCAGGATTTGTAATCTGTTCTTTTCTATCACCATTGAAGCTGTCTATAGTTAGGGTTCACTTTGCCTTTTTACTCATTTTTTAAATTGGTATTTGCATTTAAGGCAAGGAAAGTTTTCCAGGCTTCCTCTAAGGCACCAGCAAAGTGGTTGTGGCTAGGCTGGGATCATGCTGAGTCAGTCCTGGTGCTGGGTGGGTGTGGTTAGGTCCCATGAGAGTCCAGTGCTTTGGGGTTCACTCTTTACCTTTTGTCTTTGTGTTGGGTGCTTTATAACTTTTCGGATGGTCTATTGGCTTGCAACCAGGGCAGAATAGACAACATTTTAGTAGAGTCCTATCTGAGGATTCTCCATTGCAGGTAGTCTGCCCCACCCTGAGTAGACTGCTCACTGCCCGAGGTCTGCTCAGCATGAAATGGCATACTGCACCTGGCCACCTCCCTGTACCCAACCAAAACAGATCTTTTCTGGCAATCTTCAAATTTATTTTCCGCTGTTAATTTGCTGCACTCTGAAAATTTGTGAATTCTGCCATTATAGAACTAATTCAGAGGTTGATTTTGGTAATTAGTTGAGGGTCCAAGGAGAAATTCAGAAAGAAGCATGTGTCCTCTCCACCATCTTGGTTCCTCCCCCTCAACTATTCTATTTCTTAACCAATACCAAATAGTTTTGATGACCACTGCTTTATAATACAGTTTTAGGTCTGGTACAGTTACGCCATCTTTATTTGCATTTTTCATTAATTCCTTTGAAATTCTTGAATATGAATAATGCTTGAGAATTGTATCATTGTTGGGGTATTCTTATAGAGTGTAGATATAATTTAACTTTATTATGTTGATATAAAATAGAAACTAGGGGCAAAAAGGGGATTGTACTGGAAGAAGAGGAAAGGTGAAGTAAAATGGGGTAAATTACATCACATGAAGAGGCAAAAAAGACCTATTACAATTTAGGGAAAGAAGGGAGGAAGATAAGCATTATGTGAACCTAATTTCATTGGATTTGGCTCAAAAAGGGAATATCATATGTATTTAGTTTGATATAGAAACTTGTCTCATCCTATAGAGAAGTAGGAAGAGAAAGAGGAAAGAAAAGGGAGAGGCTAATAGAAATAAGAACAGCAGTAGAAGAGGAAATAAAAAAGGGGGGAGGGATTGAAAAAAGGGAGGGCAGACTGAGAGAGGTGGTGATCAGAAGTAAAGCATTGGGGAAGAGAAGAAATGGGGAAGCAAAGAGAAAATAGGATGGCAGGAAATAGAGTTAGTAATTTTAACTCTGAATATGAATGGGATGAACTCTCCCTTAAAATGGAAGCAGATAGCAAATTGGATTAAAAGTAAGAATCCTACAATATGTTGTTTATAAGAAACACATTTGAGTCAGAGGGACACACACAGAATAAAGGTAAAAGGAGAGAAGAAAATCTATGCTTCAGCTGGAGCAAAAACAAAACAAAAAACAAAAAGCAGGGATAGCAATCCTGATCTCAGATCAAACAAAAGCAGCAATAGAACTTATTCAGAGAGATAGGGAAGGGAACTACATCTTGCTACAGGGTACCATAGATAATGAAGTAAAATTAGCATTTTGTTTATATTACCAATAAAGTTCAGCAGCAAGAGATGCGAAGATAAATTCCATTTAAAATAACTGTAGATAATATAAAATATTTGGCAGTCTATCAAGACAAATCCTGGAACTATATAAACACAATTACAAAATACTTTCCATATAAATAAAGTTAGATTGAAATAGTTGTAAGAATATCAAGTTCTCATGGGTAAGCAGAGTTAATATAACAATGACAATTCTACCTAAATTAAATCTACTTATTCAGATCCATACCAGTCAAAATGACAAGAAATTACTTCATAGAGCTAGAAAAAATAATAACAAAATTCATCTGAAAGAACAAAAGATCAAGAATTTCCAGTGAACTAATGAAAAAATGCAAATTAAGGTGATTTAGTTGTACCAGACTTAAAAGTATATTATAAAGCAGTGATCATCAAAATCATTTGGTATTGGCTAAGAATATAGTAGTTGTTCAGTGTAATAGGTTAGGTTCACAAGACACAGTAGTCAGTGACTATAGCAATCTAGTACTTGATAAGCCCCAAAATTCCAGCTTCTGGGATAAGAACTCATTATTTGACAAAAGTTGCTGGGAAAATTGGAAAATTGTATGGCAGAACCTAAACATTGACCAATACCTAACACTTGGTACCAAAATAAAGTCAAAATGGGTGTATTATTTGGATATAAAGGGTGATAGTGTAAGCAAATCAGGACAATAAGGGATAATCTACTTCTGTGGAGAAGGAAGGAATTTATGGCCAAAGAACTAAAAAAATTATGAAATGCAAAATGGATGATTTTGGTTATATTATATTTAAAAAAATTGTACAAACCAAACTAATGTAGGCAAGATTCAAAGGGAAGCAGAAAACTGGGGAAAATTTTTTTTACATCCAAAATTTCTGAAACTTCTAAAATATATAGAGAATTGACTCAAATTTATAAAAATACAAGCCATTCTTCAGTTGATAAATGGTCAAAGAATATGACTAGACTATTTTCAGATGAAGAACTTAACACCATTTCTAGTTATATGGAAAAATGCTCTAAATCACTATTGATCAGAGAAATGCAAATTAAGACAACTCTGAAGTACCACTATATACTTTTCAGGATTGGCTAAAATAAGAGGAAAAGATAATGATAAATGTTAAAGGGGACGTGAGAAAACTGGGACATTAATACACATTGTTGGTGGAATTGTGAACAGATTCAGCCATTCTGGAGAGCAATTTGGAAATATGCCCAAAGGATTATCAAATGGTTTATACCTTTTCATCCAGCTGTGCCTCTATTGGGTCTGTATCCCAAAGAGATAATAAAAGGGAAAAGAACCCATATGTGCAAAAATGTTTTTAGCAGCCCTTTTTGTAATGTCAAGGAACTGGAAACTGAGTGGATATCCATCAGTTGGGAAATGGCTGAATAAGTTATGGTATATGAATATTATGGATATTATTGTTCTATAAGTAACTATCAGCAGGATGATTTCAGAAAGGTCTGGAGAGATTTACATGAATTTATGCTAAGTGAAGTGAATAGAACCAATAGAGCATTATACACAACAACAAGATTATATAATGATCGACTTTGACGAACCCTTTTCAACAGTGATTGATTCAGGCCAATTCTAAAAGAGTTGGGTTGGAGAGAACCATCTACATCTAGAGAAGGAACTGTGGAGACTGAATGTGGATCACAACATTCACCTCTTTTTTGTTGTTTGTTTGCTTTTTTTTTTTCTTTCTCATTTTTTTCCTTTTTGATCTGACTTTTCTTCTGTAGCATGAAAAATGTGGAAATATTTATAGAACTACACATGTTTAACACATTTTGGATTACTTGCTATCAAGGGGAGGAGTTGAGAAGAGAGGGAGAAAGATTTGAAATGTAAGGTTTTGCAAGGGTGAATATTGAAAATTAACTTTGCACGCATTTTGAAAATAAAAAGCTATTTTAAAAAAGACTATTTCCTTTTCTAGTTGGTTGACTTTCTTTTCATAAGTTTCTTTTTTTTTCTTGGATTGTTATTTTTTAAAGTTTTTCTTCAGTCTCCTTTGGTTTTTAAAGTATTTTTTGAGTTTTTCTATGAATTATGCTGGGCAGGTAACCATCTAATGTCATTCTTTGGGGTAGGAAAGGCTTTTTTTTTTTTTTTTTCTACTTCAGTGACTTCCTCTGAAGGTGGATCCCAGTCTTCCCGGTTCCCATAATAACTTTCTATGGTTGGGTTCTTTATCTTTTGCTTACTTTTTTTTTTTTTAAATAAGAGTTTGTTAGTATAATCTATTCTAGTTCTGGAGATGGGGGTAATGGTGCCTCTAGCTTAAAATCTTCCTTCAGTTATCCCTCTCCCCCCATTGATTCTGCACTCACTGAATGTGCTGGTTCCTTCTTACCTAGGATTGTGTCTCAACAGCAAAACTGGGTCTGGCATTCCTTATCAGCAGAGGTGCCCTCAATATTCCTATACTTAGAACCTGCATTCTTCACATGAATAGAAGCTGAAAATTCCTATAGTTGGGTCTGAGTTTACCTCTGAAGCCAGGTACTCCCAGAACTCCTTGCTTATTGTTTTGGTAGAGCTAGTCTGGAAGTGTTTACACTTACCTTGGTTCAAACCTACATATGGGGGTCTTTCCTTGGATCTTCTCCAATTGTCCCAAGAGGATCACTGTTTTAATTTTCATTTCACTTGTCTATGTTCATTCTGAGGCACAAATTTCTTTTGTTTGTGGGGAATTCTGGAGAGCTTGGAATTTTCTTATCTATTCTGCTATTGTCCATAATCCTTGTTGTTGCCATGTATAATGATCTCCTCCTTCTAGTCATTTCACTTAGCATCAGTTCATGTAGGTCTCTCCAAGCCTCTCTAAAATCATCCTGCGGGCCATTTCTTACAGAACAATAGTATTCTATAGCATTCATCTGCCATAAATTCAGCCATTCTCCAGTTGATGGGCATCCACTCAGTTTCCAGTTTCTTGTCACTACAAAGATGGCTGCCACAAACATTTTTGAACATGTGGGTCCCTTTTCCTCCTTAAGATCTCTTTGGGATATAATCCCAGCAGAAACACTGCTGGATCAAAGAGTATGCACAGTTTGATAACTTTTTGAGCATAGTTCCAAATTGCTCGAGGAGTTTACTTCCTAAAGATGGAAAATACAAATAAAAGGACACTAACATGTTGGAGGGAAGGAAGAATTCTGGGAGAAAAGACAACAGGATAATTTAGAGAGGAATTAAAATATAGCAAGTCTGAAATCCTGAAAATTGAGATTCTAGGTGAAATAGAAGGAGGGGCCAAAATGTGGAAGATAATTTCCAAGGTGTGAAGTGCAGAGTTGTAGTGAACTTTCAGAGTCAGGGCTGTAGCCATCTTTGCTAATATTGTTTAAAAATTCATCTGTCCTTCCTAGCTCTGTGACCCTGGGAAAGTCACTTAATCCCAATTGCCTCAGCAAAAAAAAAATCCTCTATCAACAAGGATTAATTGAATTTTCCTGGATATCAAGACCTGTTCTTGATATCCTGTTCTTTGATAATATGGGAGAAACAAGTGAAAGAGAAAAACCTGGATCCTCACCTAAGTGAGAATATAGTCAATTCAGTATTTTTATTGTACTCTTCTTTTGTTGGATAGAGTTCAGATAGAAATAGTCTTGAAACAGCCCTCTATCCTGCTAATAATCTTTAATATTTAATCCTTTTTAGACTAGTCCATAAACAGTTATTAAACATTTACTATATGCTAGCACTGTACTAAGTGCTGGGGATATGAATAGAAGCAAAAAAAAAAAAGACAGTTCCTTTGCTCTAGGAGTTTACATTGTAATGGAGAAAGACAACAAATAAAAGAAAGCTGAAAAGTAGAAGTCTGAGGAGGAATGAAAGAGTGAACATGATTAGCCTTGGGATCCTTTCTTTAAAAAGAAAAACCAAACAATCTGAAGAAGGGACAAGAAGACTATTTAGATTTTTAAAAATTGAATAAAAGTATTAGAATGTACATTCCTCTGTAGGCTCAATGAAATCATCTTTGGGACAACTTCAATAGCAGAAAAAATGACAGGGATGATTTGAAGGTCGTCCTGTTCCCATTGTTTTTGTTTTTGTTTTTTTAATTTCTTCCATTACATCTATATTTTGAAAGCCTTCTATTTCCTGTAGTTTACAGATTATAAGTATTCTTTAGGGGGACATCTATTTTTTAAAAAATTGTTCTTAACTTTCTATGGTTTTTGTTTTCACTGACACTATAGTGTGCTATATGATACAATTTCAATTCCACTATAGTTTGTTGAATTCTCAAGGATATTTCACATATTTATTTGTGACATGGATATTTGTCACCTGATTATGAAGGGACAGAAAACCTCAGGTGTCTACTTCTGACTACTCTATTGTGTATCATTAGGCTATGGTTTACCACCTACAGTGATGTGTTGGGAATTTTTTGCCAAGACCTTTTTAATCAGCATCCATCAATAAGTATAAGCTCCTTAAAGATAACCTTTCTATAATTTCTGGTCATCATGGCCTGCTTCTATATTGCTATCATAATGTCTTTTGTTTTTTGTAAACAAATCCACAAGTCAGATATTTATTTAGCAACTACCATTATGTTATCATTCTTATTGTCAGTCTTACAGTTATTAAATCTTTATGATTCATAAACTACTTATACATCTGCCACACAATTTGATCCTTATGATGTCTTTCTGATAAACACAAGAGGGGAAAAGAATCATAGAATTACAAAATCTCAGGATTAGAAAGGGAATTCATAATGGAAAAATGCAATGGTCTGGTCTAGCTCCTCTGAAGGGCTCAGAATAAGTCCTTGTCAGGATAAGGAAAAGTCCTTGCCCCACGTTGTGGACGTCAATTTGTAATGTGCTGTTGTCTCAGAAGCTGCCTATCGCTCTCTGGGAGGAGATCTGCTGTGTCAGCACAAATCTCTTGGACAGATTCTTCTTCCTGTAGAGAACCAACTTCCCTTCCTGCAGAGAGCAGCCTCAAGTCTAATCCAGAAACAACTCCCTTTTTCCTCCAGAGCTGCCCTCTTTATCCTCTCAGAGAATGGACATGGGATAATGCAAGAGCTTCTGGGAAAAATTACTTCAACCAATGAACTTGCTCCTCCTAAGCATGCAAGCTCTTCCCCAGGAATTCACAAGTAAAAACTCCAGTAAAGGCTGGAACTAGAGAATTGTCAAGTACCGACTTAGCACTTAGTAAGAACCTAATATCTCATTATCTCATTAGCACTTAGTAAGAACCTAACAGAAGAAGAATTCCTTCTGCACCCTACCTGAGAAGTGGTCATTCCATTTTTTCTTGAAAACTTCCAGTAACAACAATTCATTCACTTTTGAATAGCCCCATGTGTTAGGAAAAGTTTCCCAAATCTGTTTCTTTGAAGCTTCTACCTATCTTCTGTCCATTCATTCCAGCTGGATCTCCTGGGACCTAGCTGAAAAAAATTTATCTTTCCCCAAAAGAGACATTTAAATATTTGAGAATAGTTATTTTATCCCCTCCATGTCTTCTCTTTATGAATTTGAGATTCTTTAGTGAGCCCTGACCCTCTCATTTGGATGCTTTCTAGGTTTTCAATATCCTTCCTAAAAGGTGTTATTCCAGACTGAACACAGGACTCTACACATATAAAGAACAGGATAGAAGGCAACAGGATTACCAGATCTCCCTAATCCTAATTGAGTCCAACATCCCATTGAATTTTTTGGCTGATATGTCATACAATAGTATTTATTTATAGATTTATTAAACTTGCATTATTATATATTATAGTATTTATTTATAGATTTTATTAAACTTATATTTATATTTATAGATATTTATTAAACTTGCATTATTACATATTATAGTATTTATTTATAGATTTATTAAACTTGCAGTTCATCAACTATTATCTCCCCTCAACACATATTTTTTTTCATAGGATCTAGGCAGTTTTACCCTAGGTTGTGCTTTTGAAGTTAATTTTTAAACTCAGTAATTCTATGAAACACTTCATATTTATCCTTATTAATTTCTATCATAATAGAATTAGCCTAACATTTTAGCCTATGGAGATCTCTTTTGAATATCATGTTATTCAATATGTTAATTATCCCTCTTAGCTATACATCATTTTACATTTTTTAAGTATGATGTTTGTGCTTTTTTTCAATTAATTGAAAAAAATGTTCAACAACATTCAGCCAAGCACAAATCTCATTAGAAATTTGTTTCCAAGTTGCCATTAGATCATTAATGATTACTCTTTGGAACTGGCCATTCAACCAGTCCTGAATTACAGCATGGTAGACTTGGTCAAATGTTTTGCTGAAATCTAGCTAGACTATATCTACAATATCTCCTTGAATTTCCAGGCTTCTTCTTGTTATTCATTCATTTGAGTTACGTCTGACTCTCCATGACCCTTATTTGTGGTTTTCCTGGTAAAGATATTAGAATGGTTTGTCATTTCTTTCTCCAGGTTTTATATATATATATATATATATATATATATATATATATATATATATATATATATATATATATATACACACATACATACACATATATATACATATATATATGTATATGAGAAAAGTGAGGTAAACAAGGTTAAGTGACTTGCCCAGGGTCACACAGCTAGTGGGTGTCTGAGGCCAGATTCAATCTCACTAAGATGAGTTTTTCTGCCTCTAGGTCCTATTGCTTTATCCACTGAGCCACCTTGTTGCTACTCCTCCAGTTTTATCACCCTTTCAAAAAAAGAGAATTGAGGCTAGTCTGGCATGATTTTATTTCTAAATTAAAATATAAAAATGTATAAACTAAAATATAAAATTATGTCTTTCATTTTTACATCAGTTACCTTTCTGGGAATATTCCTTTCCCTCCAAAGAATCATAAATAATAGAAAAAAAATTAGTTCACCAAAACTGATCTAAGCAAACTTACATTTATTTTCAGTGTTATACATTTATTGAACTGTCCCTCTCTCATCTCTGCAGATAAAGAAAGAAGTTACATTTTCATGTCAGTTATTTAAGCGCCAAAGGCTTATCACTATTTGTAGCATTCAGAATCAATTGTTTTGTTGTCCTTCATTCTACTTATATCTCTATTGTCACTGTGTGTATTGTTTTCCTAACCCAATTGCATATTTCTGTTTAAATCAATTTGTATATCTTCTCATGCTTCTCTGCATTTATCATATTCATCATTTCTTATAATGTGGTAACATTTCATTACATTAAGATACCACATTTTATTTATTTAGTCATTCCCCATTTGATGGGAATCTGCTTTATTTCTAATTCTTTGCCACTACCAAAAATACATAGTACTATAAATATTTACAAATATTTTGATGTGTATTAAACTTTTTTCTTCCTCCCTTCCTCTCTCCTTCTCTCCCTCCCTCCCTCCCTTCTTCCTTTCCTCCATTCCTCCCTCCCTTCCTCCCTTCCTCCCTTCCTCCTTCCCTCCCTCCCTCCCTTTCTCCTTCCCTCCCTCCCTCCTTTCCTCCTTCCTTTCCTCCTTCCCTCCCTCCCTCCCTTCCTTCCTCTCTCCTTCCCTCCCCCTCCCTCCTTTCCTCCTTCCCCCCTCCCTCCCTTCTTCCCTTCCTCCTTCCCTCCCTCCTTTCCTCCCTTCCTCCTTCCCTCCCTCCTTTCCTCCATTCCTCCCTCCCTCCCTCCCTCCCTTCCTCCCTTCCTCCTTCCCTCCCTCCCTTCCTTCCTCCCTTCCTTCCTTCCTTCCTTCCTTCCTTCCTTCCTTCCTTCCTTCCTTCCTTCCTTCCTTCCTTCCTTCCTTCCTTCCTTCCTTCCTTCCTTCCTTCCTTCCTTCCTTCCTTCCTTCCTTCCTTCCTTCCTTCCTTCTTCATTCACATCTTTGGAATATATGCTTGTTGATGGAAAGTCTGGGTTAAAGGGTAAGGACTTCTGAGTCACTCAACATAATTTCAAATATTTTTTGCAAGTGATTGAACCAATTTGTACTTCTACTAATAATTTATTTAGTGTGCCTGTTTTACCTCAGCTCCTCAAATAATTTCTAGTCCCATCTTTTTTTATCTTTGCTAATTTACTGAGCATGAGATAAAATCTCAGAGCTATTTTTATTTGCATTTCCTTTATTATTGATGATTTAAAACAGTCTGTCATGTGGTTATTTTTTCTTTTATATTTAAAAAATTAATCTTTTGTTTCTACATTGCTTATGTTTCCCAAAAAAAAATCTCTTCATCTTCTCCTCTCAAAGAGTCTTTTCTTAGAAGAGAGGATGGCAAACTATGACCTCTGGGCCAAATTCAAGGATGTAAGAATTTTTTCTTTAACATTTTCAAATAAAATTTGATTGTATTTTTAAAATGTAAAAACAATTCTTAACTCCAGAAATAAAAAAAAATATAAAACAGACAGTAGGCTGGATGTGGCCCTTAAGCAGTAGTTTGTTGATCCCACATTAGAAGAAAGAATAGCAAAAAAAGAAAAAAAGAAATAAAAACCCAACCAAGTTTGATGTTTCATATAAAGTTTCATGCTTACATTCCCCAAGTTCTGCAAAAAAGGGAGGAAGATACATTCTTATTTCTTTTCTTTGGAGCTAAGCTAGGTCATCATAATTTTGCAGTATTCAATTTCTGTTGTTTTATAATTATACTTTCCACTAACATCATTATTGTCATTGTGTATATTGTTTTTCTGGGGTATCAGCACATGTAAATCTTCCCAGGTTTCTTTGTATTCATCATATTCATCATGTTTTATGGTGCAGTACATTAATTTACACAATTTGTTTAGTTATTCTCCATTTATTTGGCACGTATTTTATTTTTAGTTATTTGCTATTACAAAAAGTACTGCCATATAATTTCATGGTGTTTATGGGACTTATTTTTATCACTTACCTCCTTGTGTATGCCTAGCAGTGGGATCTCTAGTTCAAAGGATATACACATATGAGTAGCAAAGACCTGGGAACTAAGAAAGTGGGGAATGGCTAAATAAATTATGGTAGATGGATATAATGACATACTATTTATTCCATATAAGTTGTTGCAAGAGACAGTTTCAGTGAAAGCTGGGAAAACTTGTTTGAAGTAATCAGAAGCAGGAAAGTCATTTACACATAATAATATTATAAAAATGAATAACAAAAATCTTTAAAAGACTTAAGAACTCTCTCTATATCTTAGATATCAGATCCTTAGTCTGATGTATTTTTATTTTCTAGATGTTTATTTCCTATTCCTTGAGTAATGAATCCTAGAATTTCACCAGACACCAATGTAAAGCTTATGATCTAGATTCTATTCTCTTCCCTTTGTGAATATTAGGATATTTCAAAGTTATTACCAGCAATTTTGGTAACTGGGGAAAAGGGCAAGGAGCATATCACTTGTCTTCAAATAATTTTTTTCAAGCAAATTGAGTTGATCAGGGAATTGGGATAAGAAATATGAAGGAAATGAAGTGGAATACAGTCTCTGAGGGCTATTTGGTAGTTTCCTTAGCACTGGCCAAGCAGGTATTAAATTAATTAATTTTCTTTGCAAATGAAGTCCAAGTGTTGTTGGTGCCCTTTAACATTTGATCTCCTGAGACAAAATCCTGAGCATTTTACCATAATTATAACTTTTTTAGCTAGTTCTATAACTCCTCGCTTGTTTACCAGGACCTGTTCTCCTCAATTCCAGAGCCATCATTTTCCTTCTCACCTTATTATAACCTCAGAAATCATACCCAACTTTCTTTCCTTTGCTGTACCAACTTCCTTCACTTTCTTAGAGTTTGAATTTTCCTCAATTTCCCTTCCATGAATGTCAATGTCTGATTTTCTTCACAACTGTAAAACACCTCTCCTCTCCAAATATTCTTCACTGTTCCTCATTCTTCCCCTTCCTCACCGAAAATCCTTCTGCTTCTTATTCATTACAGACTGGAAGTAATTTCTCTTGTCATCCTCACTTAACAAATCAGTAAACCAAAGTCCAGAGAAATGAAGTGACTTGATTATTGACACAGCTGATTTGACTTACTTTGATTAATAACCTCTTTCTCCTGTTAGTAGCAAAGCTGAGACTAAGGTCTTTATGACTTCACAATACCTACAAAAACAACACAAAAGTGTATAATTGATAGGTTTTCATACTAGCTGAAGAATGATCAAGAGGCAGCCATGAAGTTATTAGAGGTAGCTCATGGTGCAGTGAAAAAGTACTGGGTCTGGAGCCAGGAAGACCTGAATTCAAATGTAGTTTCACATACTTACTAGTTGTGTGACTCTAAGCAAGTCATTTGACCTCTTTTTTGCCTCAGTTTCCTTAATTGTAAAGTGGGGGTTATAATAGCATCTAAATTTCACAGGATTGCTGTAAATATCAAATAAGATAATACTTGTAAAAAGTGCTTAGTAAATATAACAAATGTTTATTCCTTTTTCTTCCTCTTCCAAAAAGAGAAAGACCCCTGGGAAGGACAGGGAGGATTCCTAGAGGAGAGGTACAAATTTACTTGATACCTTAATAGAATAGTTAGCTCAGCACAACTAAGTCTAGAAGTCCCTCTGTAAGGGAGAAAACTCTAGAAATCCATATTATATGGGTTCTCCATTTATTAGGATACAGACTTTAGACAGTGTGAAGTGTTTAACATTTTCTGAGTAGGACACTGGTGTGGAGAAAGTATTATAGGAAGATTTATCATGGGGACTCTCAGGGTGCACTGGAGGGGCTCAAACTGGTTAAAAGAAAAGGTTTTGAACATACCTTTAGGTTTTTGCTGCCTGGTTTTTTGGTCAGAGCCAATTTTCATGAGTGTGAGCTGGAGATCCCAGAATCTCTGAATTAAGGAGGGGCTCAGAAATTATCTAATCTAATCTGTACCTGAAGCATATTGTTTTTCCCCTCCACAGTGTTTCCAATAAGGCCAGCCAGCTTTCATTATGAAAGTGAATGGGGGAACTCACCACCTCAATGATGCATTTCATTTCACTTTTGGACAGCTTTGATGGATTGAGTAGGTAAGTCCTTAACTGATCAGTGAACTGATCTTGGAATGAGGAAAGATATAGGATATTAAGGGAACCACTTGATAGTTTTTAAGGGAGACTTTCCTGTTATTTAGGGGCCTCTCATGAAATAATAGCTTTAGAAATAGCATTTTCTTCAGGCCCATTGACACCCTCTGCTCCCCAGATACACTCTCTCTATATACTTGTATGTACATGACATGCATTTGTATGCAATGACCTTTCTTTCCTCTGAGCCCTCCTATATTCAAAATCCAGGATGTGTTTCTCCTGCCCATCATTCTGTCTAGAAGCAGTTTATGTAGCACTATATCTTGGCTCCCCTTATTGGCATGAGATCTCTGAGGACAGGAATTGCATCTAACTCATCCTTACATCTTTCATATTTTCCAGGACAGGGTCTCACACTCAGCAAAAGCTTAATAAATGATTGTTGAAATGAATGAAGAAGGACAAATGTGCATGCATGTATGAACAATTCAATTAAATAGCCTATTTGATCTTATGTAAGAAACATCACTTGTGATTAAGAGGCAGATTAGAAACCCAGTCCAGCTTAGATGTCAGCACAATAGTGGAGAAAGATCCTTCAACTTTGAATAAGAAATCTTTGGTTTGAATGCAGAATCTGCTACTTGGTGGTAGTGGGAACTTAAGTCAGTAAGTTTGCTTTTATGCTCTCTTTTTCCTCATCTATAAAATGCATGTATCACCCTACTACCTACATTATAACATAGTCTTAGAGATCAAATGAGAGGAATCTCTTGAGTAAGTTTTGTAGCATATTATATCAGTGGGAGAAATTTTCCTACTAAGTATAAAATGCAGTACTTCTTATCATGTGCATCATGTCCAGCTTGACTATCCATCCAGGGATAAGAAACTGGCAGAGAGGAAGCAACAATCCCAGAATATGTTGACATATTCAACATGACAGATCTTCTGACCCTACTATGTAAAACTTAAAGCCACATGGGAAATTGCCCAGCAGGACTTAAAGTGACAGTAACAAAGGGAATGGTGCCCTGATTGAACACATGTCTTGATGTTACCTCTGGATTCTTTGCAAGAATCAAACCGACTGCCATGAGGTCTTGGTGTGAACATACATGGTACAGCTATGCATATAATTCACAGTACTCACAATCCAATTGCACAGGCAGTTTCAAGCATGCAGCCATACCCAGAAGCACATGTCCCTCTTTTCTGCCCACTTTAGCAGTTGATTGTGACTTCTCCATTACCATCTATTGCTTTTCCTGGATCTTTTTCTGTTTTTTACTCTCTCATCCTATTGTGACTCTGCCCATCCATTAACTTCTTTCAGTGTTCAATCCTCAGAGGCTCCTCCATCACTCTGTAACCTAATAAGCTCTTTGATCTAATGGTCTGTTCAATCATACTTAGGAAGCTTCACTTGGAATTAAAGAGGCAGTTTAGAAATGCCTGGAGTTTAAGCTAGTGTTTATCTTAGCCTAGAGAATATCCCAGGTTCAGATCAGAGACAAATTTAATTAAACCCAGTCTAGAAAATAATGCTAAGCCAAGCCTAGAACCCAGTTTAATCTAGCTTTGTCCAAACCAGTATGGAGAATACCATAAATTCTAACTCAGGATCCTTCTCAGAGGAATAGGCCCAACCTAGGCCCAACCCAGAGTTAAAGTTGGTAACCAGACCAATTTAGAATATAATTCAGAGTCAATTCTGGCTTTGAAGATAGCTAGAGCTGTCCTCAAACTGGCCCAGTTCAACCAAATCCAGTTTAGAGAATGTCCCTGAGTTCAATCTGAGATTTAATTCAGACTAAAAAAGAGTCACAGGACAGATCAATAGAACTGAGAAACGTGCCAAAATGGAATAAGGCTAGTGTCCAGTTCAGAGCCTAACCCAGATTAATCTAGAGTTTGATTCAACCTATTGGAAAAAATACACCAGAGTCCAGATTAACTCAACCCAGTCCTTTTGTAGACCATTATGCAGTCAAGTGTAGAGAAAGATTTGGACTCTAAATTGGATCAATTTAGGACAGATCAGACTAGCCTAATCCACATTGAAATTATTTTTAAAAATACAGTGATAGGCAACTAGATGGGGCAATGGATAGAGTGCTGGCTCTGAGGATCTGAGTTCAAATGTGGCTTCAGACACTTAACACTTCCTACTTGTGTGACCATGGGCAAGTCACTTAACCCTGAATGCCACACACACACACACACACACACACACACACACACACACACACACATATATATATATATATATATATATATATATATATATATACACAGTGAACTCTTTCATTCTCACTCCCAAAGGATAAGAGGCCTATGACATCATTTTGGTCCTCTCAGAGTATGAAGGACAATGGCTAATGAATCAATCAACCAAACAATAATTTATGGACAAAGATAAAGCACAAGCCAGAGCCATTATTTGAAAAACAATAACAACAACACAGATTCCCATTGGGGGTTTAGAGAATCAAAAGTGGATCAGAAGAACCCAAATTAGACACTATCAGAGGTAAAGGAAAAATATCCTTAAAACAGTTACCTAGATTGTGTGTACTTATATAAAAATTAAAAAGAGTAGATAGAATGGAAGTATGATGGTGTGGAAAGACTCTTAGATTGGAGAGGAGACCTGGATCCTAATTTCTACTTGTTCACTAATGAACAATGTAATAATCCAGGGCAAATCACTAATGCACTCTGAACATCCGTTTTCTCTGAAAAATGAGGGTTTTGGACTAGGTTCAATTCTAACGTTCCTTCCAATTCTAAAGTTCTGGGGTAGATCTTGGAAGAAAAACTAGAAATAAGAGATGTAGGGATGTGAGCCCAACTGGCAATTTACCATCCCCTTTAGGATTAGGAATTGTCCCTAGTGACTCAGCAGGGGAAAATCAGAATCTCTTTCAGCTGTTGCTATTGCCAATACTTTTATGAAATGTTGAATGCAACACAGTACTTTCTACTTCCCTTCACTATTTAAAAATAATTTAGTTTTTGATTGTCTAATACACCTAATTCGAAAACACAATATAGGGAAGAATCTGGATGTTAATGTCAAGCTTTTTTTTTTTTTTCATGGAGGAGCAGGGAGAGGAATGACCTAAAAACAGATGCTTTTTTTTTTTTTTAACAATGGTTTTTTCTTCAATTAAATCTACTTTTACAGATAAGGCAACTGAGTCTCTGAGAGGCAAAATGACTTTGACAGATTGATACCTGAAGAAGTGCTAACAGACTTAAACCCAGGCCCACTGACTCAAAACAGTGTTATTGGAAAAGACTTGGTAGAAAAGTTTTTTGAGGTCAAATGGAATTACTCTATCTAATATCCTCCTAATTACCTTGTATTTATTTATTTGTGTATCTTTCCTTGATAGAATTCATGTTTCTTGAGGATAGAGGCTTTATCTTTTTTTTTTCTTTCTTCAATAATATACACCTATATAAGGGACATAGTAAGTATTTAATAAATATTTGTTTATTATTTGATTGGTAGTATAATGAAAAAATTTAAACAATGTCACTAAAACAACTTTCCCTTTTTTGGACAAAAGAAGGGAAAACCTAAGTGACTATTAATAGCTAGCATTTATAATACTTTAAGGTTTGCAAGGTACTTCACATATAATATCTCATTTCACCTTCACAATAACTCTATGAGGCTGGTACTATTATTATCCCTGTTTTATGGATGAGAAAATTAATGCTAAAACATTTTTTAAGATTTTCGCTAATGTTACAAAGTTAGCACATATCTGAAGAGGGATTTGAACTTTTTCTGACTGAGATCTGTTTTCTATCTATTGTATCACGCCACAGCCTCATAAGACATAAACAAATCTAAAACAAACAGTCTCACAATGATCAGCAAATATGACAGAGCATCAGTCTCTGTATGTTTTGTTCAATTATGTGACAGTGAATATGTAGTTAATTTTTTACAATTTTTTTTGAGAATTCCTGATTTTTTTTCTCATGTTTTCATTAGAACCATTGGTGGATTTTATAGAGATGGAAAACACTAAGCCAATGAGTCAATAACTGCTGATCCTTCTTAGTCACCAATTTTGGGCAATAAGATCTATCATTTTTTATTCCTTTGGAAACTTTCACCACTGAAATATCTAGAAAAGCTACATGAAGTTTAAATGATGTCACCTAATTCTTTCTATATATTTTTTCTTTATAAATATAAATATATTTGGCCAAGGGCTGGTTGTTTCTTCCAGCTTATTTTTTATTTCATCATATAATGCATTGTGTGATAAGAGGGTAGAACTGAAATGTGATACTTCACTGGTTACTGAGGCTAGCAATAGAATGCCATCAGAATATTGGCAGATCTCTTTAATTTTATATCTTTTTGCTGTCTTCTTTTCTGTTTCACCTATGACTTTAGGCAGGTCCTCAAGGCTTTCCAAAAGCCACATATATATATATATATATACATGTAGATGCATACATGCATCTACACACATGTAACACATATACAGAATGAAGGAATACAGACAAATAAAAAAGTCATCCAGATAACTATACTTCTCAGATCTGTACTGCTGTCACACAATGAGAGCTCATTTAGCTCTTTTGGTCTTGTTTCTTCCAAAATATATAGTTTCAACACCACAGTGAAAATGATAGTTTAAGGAAAAGTAGACCAGGGGTCCAGGTTTTTTCTGGTTTCATATGTTGTCTATAAGCAGCTTCAGAGGAAAAAAAGAGATTTAGCCATAAAGGGTGATAGCCATAAACAAATTGAAGAAGCAAGGAATAGTTTATCTGTCAGATCTATATATAAGAGAAGAATTTATGGCATTATAAAGTATAAGATGGATAATTTTGATTACATTAAATTAAAAAAGGTTTTGGACAAACAAAACTAATGCAACCAAGATTAGAAGAAAAGCAGAAAGCTCAGATTTTTTTGCTGCAAGTGTCTCTGATAAAAGCTTAATTTTTAATATAAAAATTTAATCAAATTTATAAAAAAAAACTAGTCATTTCCCAATATAAATAGCCAAAGCATAATGACAGGCAATTTCTGGACAAAGAAATCAAAATCGTCTATAGTCATATGAACAAAGGTTAATTATTTATTAATAACTATTAAATAACTAATAATTAGAAAAATGAAAATTAAAACAACTCTGATATATCACTTCATACTTATCAGGTTGGCTAATATGACAGAAAAGTAAATAAATGTTGGGAGGGGTGTGGGAAAATTGAGACACTTAAACACTCTTGGTGGAATTATGGATTGATCCAATCATTCTGCAGAGCAATTTGGAACTATGTCCAATAGACTATAAAACTGTACATATCCTTTGATACAGCATTAACAATAGTAGGTCTATACAGTCTATACTTCAAAGACATTTAATAGAAGGAAAAAGGTCTATCTGTACAAAAATATTCAGAGCAGCTCTTTTTGTGGTGGCAAAGAATTAAAAATTGAGGGAATGCTGTCAACTGGAGAATGGCTGAACATTATGCTATACTAGTGTACTATAAGAAACAACAAGTAGGTAGAGTTCAGGAAAACCTGGAAAAACTAATGAACTCTTGCAAAATGAAGTGAGTAGAACCAGAAGGATAATAGTAATATTGCATGATGTACCATTGTGAATGATTTAGCTATTCTCAGAAATATAATAATCCAAGACATTCCAAAAGACTCATAATGAGAAATGCTATCCTTTCTCTCGAAATGAACTCTAAATGCCAACCAAAGCATGCTATTTTATTTTATTTTTTAAATTTATTTTATTTAGAATTTTTTCCACAGTATATATGCATGAGTAATTTTTTTATAATATTATCCCTTGTATTCATTTTTCCAAATTATCCCCCCCTCCCTCCCCTCCCTCCCCCTGATGACAGGCAATCCCATACATTTTACATATGTTACAATATAACCCAGATACAATATATGTGTGTAAATACCATTTTCTTGTTACACATTGGATTCTGAAGGTATAAGTAACCTGGGTAGATAGACAGTAGTGCTAACAATTTACATTCACTTCCCAGCATTCCTTCTCTGGGTGTAGTTGTTTCTGTCCATCATTGATCAACTGGAAGTGAGTTGGATCTTCTTTATGTTGAAGATATCCACTTCCATCAGAATACATCCTCATACAACATTGAAGTGTACAGTGATCTTCTGGTTCTGCTCATTTCACTCTGCATCAGTTGATGTAAGTCTCTCCAAGCCTCTCTGTGTTCCTCCTGCTGGTCATTTCTTACAGAGCAATAATATTCCATAACCTTCATATACCATAATTTACCCAACCATTCTCCAATTGATGGACAGCCATTCATTTTCCAGTTTCTAGCTACTATGAAAAGAGCTGTCACAAACATTTTGGCACATACAGGTCCCTTTCCTCTCTTTAGTATTTCTTTGGGATATAAGCCAATAACAGCACTGCTGGGTCAAAGGGTATGCACAGTTTGATAACTTTTTGGGCATAGTTCCAAATTGCTCTCCAGAATGGCTGGATTCAAAGCATGCTATTTTAAACTTTACTTTATTTATGGCATTTTTTGGGGTATCTGTTTTTCTTAGAACATAAAAATATAGAAATATGTTTTGCATGGTTGCACACGTATGACCTATATTACATTGTTTATCATTTCAAGGAGGATAAAGAAAATGGAGGGAGAGAATGTGGAACTCAAAATGTTGTTTTATATTTTGGGAAAAATAAAATATTATTCAAATAGAAAAAAGGATATAGCTCCTTATGGACTGTATGTCATCCAAAAGATAGAAATGGTAATAATCACACCATCTCAACCTCACATGGATGTAATAAAGAAAATGCCTTTTAAACTGAAAAAATATAAAATAGGAGTCGTTCTTATTTCATCCACTATATTTTCAAATTGGTGGAATTTGATTGATTAAGCTTTTTATTTTTTCTAGCTCAAGTCTTTTTAATGTGTCCTAAAATAGGCTGCTGAAGCAGGAACCATAAGAAACTATATGCCTTTTTCCTTTACAGTGGAAAAAGAGATAAAAATGAAACAAAAACCACTAAAGATATGTGTAGGGGAAAATGGTTTAGTACATAGCATAACATTATAAACTCAAGACAATTAATAGACAAGAAGGTTAACTTCCATATCCATTACTTGTCTCTGCAAAAAGTTTATATGGAGCATCTATCTATCCAGTCAAAACAAGCATTTCTCCCTTGAAATTTCATCCAGGTTTTTCCAAGATGACTGTGGACTTTATGTTTGTCTTGGAATTTCCTCAAAAGGTTTTTTCAATGATTAGCTGACAGAATAACACCCCCAAAAAGTCCATTCAAATGGCAGAGGAAAAGAGTATAGGGTAAACTTCTTTCCTTGTAGCTTCCTATCTTTTTTTTCCTTGGCTTCTTTAGGATCCACCTGGACCTCTAAAGTTTCCCAAACCTCTGACACCCAACCCCCCCCCTCCCCCTTCACCTCCTCTACTACTTACTTGACCATTGAAGCCACTGGACTCCATCCAATCCAGAGTTACTTTGTTTATATCAACCTACCCATCTTCCATAACCTCTTTCTCTGTTTTAGTATCTTCTGACTTGAAATCCACAAAACCATATCATTTCAATGACTCTCTTTCCCTGTCTGTGGCTATTCTGGCACCTACAGAGTCATGAAATGAATCTTTCAATGCATCCTGTTGGATCTTTGAATAGATCTTGGATGAACAAAGTTTTATAAGACTGTCTTGGTGCTGCTTTAACTCTTTTCTGTTCCTTCAGGTCCAGCTAGATAGTTCTGTTTTCAACTTACTTTGTTACAAGACTTTAAAGCTCCTTCATCTTCCCCAGAGGCAAATTCAATGAATAAGCATTTTAAATAACTTTCTTTGTTCTGGTACAAAGTGATGAAAGTCACATTCTCAAATACTTTCTACAAACTTTCATTTGTAGTATGATAGACAAGATTATTCAGCACCAGTGTCTTTGGATTTTCGGGTTTGCTATTGTTCCTACTCCAGAGATTATTCTTCCCACCTCTTAAATTTCTTGTCCTTGACTTTTCTCCTCCATGTAATCCAGATTAAAGATGCAACCATCAGTCTCAGTCCCCCATTTCTCTTCCAAGACTGTGTTAATGATTCCTTCTGTCTTAAATTCAATGGAGGCAATTACTTTGAGGTCCTATACTCGGCACAGACCAGTCTTATTTCAATAGCATCTTTAAACATCCTTTGACCTCTTTTGGAGTTATTTTATAGCTCAGATTCTTACATCTTGATCTTTCTTCTTCTCTTTTGCATTTTCCTGCTTCATTTCAGAGTCAAGAACTTTGGAGCCACAGAGTTCTAAAACCGAACGTCTTCAATAGATTCAAATTCCCTGTAGCCAAATTTCTCAGAAGAAGGGAGCAAGGCAAAAAAGAGGCTACCTCAATCTGCCATCTGACAGCTTTCTACTATAACTAATCATTCTTGCTAAAAAGGTGCTAAACTCTGCTATTTCTTTCTTTTACCTGTAGCATCCCAGAGCAAAAGTACTGGTTGAGTTTTTTGAATTACAGCTCTACTTACTCAGTTTACAATATTCACCCAATTTTTTCCCTGTATGTTTACATTATGATTTCATTTACCAAAATCTAAATTTCATGATGTGTTTTAGGAGCAAGTTAGTTTCCTAAATCAAAATGTGCTTCCAGTTTAAAGAGCAAGAACCTTCTTTATATAGCTTTGCTGCTTCTGTCTATAGGATTGGTACTGGAATATTTGAATTTCCTCCACATCTCCTGAGGCAGTGATGCTAAATATTTATGTTACATTAGGTGTTTAAGACAAAAAAGAAAATCTACTAGATGACAAATGCTTAGAGGCTATGAACCTGGCTTCCCCATCTAAAATCATAAGATTAAAGCTGGAGAGGACTCTAGAATCACCTCATATAGCTACTTCTTTTGACAAATGAGGAAAACAAGAGGCAGAGAGGGTAAATGACTTATCCAACATCATTCAGTTGTGTGAGTGTCAAAAGCAGATTTTGCCCTAGATTTTCTCTTGACATGCCTGAATCAGAAATCACAAGCCCCTCTTAGAATATTTAAGCATTTCTAACTTTTGAATAAGGACTGTTTGGGTAAGCAAATCAACCTGCCCACCTCTTCCCACCTCACCCTCCTCCAGCTCCTTCTTTATGCTTCTTTTCATTGAGTCTGGCTTTGGCTGATCTCCAGTGACTAGCACTTTTTGTGTGTCAGCCCAGCCATAATTATGATTCAATTCATTTCAGTACAGGGTAATGCAATTCAGACCAATTCAACAAATGTTTACTAGATGTCTAATATAGTCAAGGCCCTGTGCTGAGAAATAGGATATAAAGATAATGTAGGATATATGGAACTCTAAAGGAAAATGAAAAAATAATTATAATCAAATAATAATTAATATTTTCTAAGGTTTTAAGATATACCAAAGCACTTTAAAAAAATCTTATCTCACTTTATCTTAACAACAGCCCTGGGAGTTAGATGCTATTATTATCCCCATTTTCCATATGAGGAAACTGAAAAAGAGGCCAAGTGACTTGCCTGAAGTCCCATAATTAGGGCCTGTCTTCAGTCAAATTGATGACCTAACTCATATAAACATGTAAAATAAAATACAAATGTAATATCATGTAAACTAAACACAAAATAATTGAATGCATAGTGGAGGTAAGAGTGACTGAAGAGACACAGAGACAGAGAGAACTCTTCTAATTGGAGAATTATGAAGAAGATTCATAAAGGAAGTAGTAAGGTGTGCACAGAGAACCAAGGATAAAGGGCAGGATGAATTCAGGGAATTATGAATAATCCAACTTAAATGGAAATGGAACATGTAAAAATGGTATTATTATTATTATTTTTTAAAAAATATTTTCAAAAGGTATTATTATGAAAAAATTACTGAAAACATGTTGGTAGATTGTACGGGTCATTAAATATCAGACTAATAGAGTTAGCATTTTTTTTTGTAGGCAATTGAGAGCCATAAAGATTTCTGAGCAAAGGAATGATATAAAAAAGGAAGATAACTCTGATGATGAATCTGAGAAGGCCAATAATGAAAGCTTAAAGACTAAATAGAGTGCTAGTATAATAGTTTGGGAAGGTGACAAAATGGGCTTGAATTAGGGTATTAGAATTTGGTTTGGAAAAGTAAGAATGGATATGAAAGATGCTAACTTTTCTGTATTAAAATCCCGCAGTGTTCATCGCTTTATTATCTCCTCTCCTATGATGGCCTGACTCAGAACAATGAGACAACAGTTTAAAGCTTTGCTTTAGAAAATTAATGTACACAGTTGTATCAGGAAGCAGGGAGAAGGGAGCAGAATCTCACCCTGAAGTTATAGAACTGGATTCCTAAATAAGGAGAAGACTTAGGACTGTAATTCTGTCAGTGAGGGAATAAGGATCATACTCAATATTCTCATGTCAGTGACCTCCTTGAGTTCCTGGTATCTGAGATATAGAGCCAAAAAAATTCTAAGTCCAAACCCTTATTTTGCTACTTAGAAGTCATGAGTCAGGGTTAGAATCAGAGTTTGGGTATTAGTTTGGAGCAACCTGGGCAGTTACTTGAAATTTCTACATGAGGAAGTAGGAAAGTCTTGACTAGGAGTCACAAGAGTCACAAGAAAGAGGTTCAGATAAGATTTCTATTATCTTAGATTCTAAGAAAAAAATAAACATGAATCAGAAAGTGAGAAAGTACTGTTAGCATAAAGGAGGGAGTTTAGTGAGATGGGAGAAGAGACAAATTCTCCTGGGAAAAATGAATGTATTCCAGGGTTGTCCTTCAGGAATGTCTTGGGAAGAGAATCCTGAGATGTATGAGGAAGAGGATGTATGAAAATGAGGATGAACGGCCAAGTGTAGAGCAGAGTCATGTGAAAAGCCCATAGAATTAAAGATCCAGAGCTGAAAAGGTCATTGGAAACCACCAGTCCAATACCCTCATTTTACAGATGAGGACCCAGGAATCCCCAAAACCCTAGGGGTAAGCTGAGCTCCTAATGTCATTAACATTGCATCCAACTGATATGCCCCATTTTTAAATACTATTTTGTTTTTCCAAATACATGCAGATGGTTTTCAACACGCACCTTTGCAAAACCTTGTGTTCCAAATTTTTCTCCCTCTCTCCTTCCTTCTCCCCTCCCCAAGACAGTAAAACATCTGATACAGGTTAAATATATGCAATTCTTCTAAACATATTTTCACATTTGTCATGCATGCAACAAAAATCAGATCAAAAAGGAAAAAAATTGAGAAAGAAAAAACCAAACAAATAAATAAACAACAGCAAAGGTGAAAATACTATTTTTTGATGTACATCAGTCTCTATAATTCTCTTTCTGGATGCAATGGCACTGTCCATCACAAATCTATTGGAATTGCCTTGAATTACCGCATTGTTAAAGAGCCAGTCCATCACAGTTGATCATCACACAATCTTGTTACTGTATACAATGTTCTCTTAGTTCTGCTCACTTCACTTATCATCAGTTCATCTTTTTTGGAACTTTAATATTCCATTATTTTTTTTCAGTCATTCCCTAACTGATGGAATCCACTCAATTTCTAATTGCTTGCAGCTGCAAAAGGTATGCCCCATTTTTAATTCAATAGAATCTCAGCTGACTAGTTATCTCTTTCTGCTGGATGAGGTTTTCTCTGCCTTTATGTGATGTTCAGTAAGTGTTCTTTATCAGGTATCAAGGTTTTACAGTGCCTGCCATGTATGAAAACCCCATAAAAATGTGATGACTGACTGATGGAATTTTTAGAGCGCACATTCTCCATATCACTGAATCCTACAGTAATTAAAAGCTTCTTAAGAGAAGGAAATATATCTTATCCAAACTGTTTCTACCTATGCAATAAACAACAAACAATATCATAAATAATATAGTCACTAAATGAATGTTGGAGCAAGGAAAGAAAGCCTTCATTCATATCTTTCAATACACACATTTCTCCATCAACAGTATCAGTGTTCTGTAATTTTAACACATAAAATATTGCCTCTTCATAGCCTTTAAAATGATCAAACTTGGCATTAGTGGGGAGGAGGAGAGGGCTCATAGTTCTGAAAACCTACTCACATCGAGAATGGAATGTAGGCAACACTACATATTTGCTATGAAGAGTATAACGCCCTCCAAAATCTGTAAAGAAATAAGGGGAGAGGGATACATGTACAGGAAAGCAAAGGGTGAGAGAAGAAGTCAAGGGAGGGATCCATGGTGGGGGGAAGTTAAGTAAAAGTAAGGCAAGTTGGGCAGAATTGATGCAAGCAGTCAGTAGGGATAGGAAAGATATGTATGTATCTATGTGTGTATGTATGTGTATATCTACATATGTGTATATAAATATATCCTTTCTTAACCAAAGCCTGCTTTGGAGTAATGAGGGGGGAGGGGGAAAAAGAATAATAGAGATGTACAGCAGAGAAAAAAAAGAACAATTTACAAGAAAGTAAAGATGAATACTCATCAATATAATTTCTCCTGCATATATGTATATATACACACACATATATATATCTATATCTGTACTTTCTTAAACTGGCATATATTGTTATGTATTTTAAATCCTCCCTTATGTTCTGCTGGGCATGACAATGTTCTCTTTGTTTTATATTTCTTTTCTGTTTTTCTGTTTTCTTATTCTGTTTCTTTAAATAAAATAAATTTGGGGGAAAAGGAGGTAGTTAAAATGATAAAACTACCTCATATTTATACAATACTTTGACAGATTCACTTTCACTATCTCAGCTAAGCCTTTCATTTGTTCTGTTTGGAAGGTACAGCATAGATTATTATCTCCTTACTCCATTTTACAACGAAAAAACTGAGGCTGCTCAATGTCATACAGAAAGTGAGTCACACTTGAACCCAGGTATTCTAATTCCTCCTCCAGAATGATGGATTATTATAGCTGTAAAGACCACAAAAACCATCAAATCTAATTACTGCCCCCATTGTCCTGATGGCCCAAGTACTCACATGCTGAATAGAGACTGGTTGATAACCAATTGTTCCACACCAAGCACACATACACTGACCAATCCATTCATGAATGACTAGCCAAGGGATCAGCTAATGAATCCACATGGAGGAAGGTCCTAGTATTAGCTGACAGGAATTGAGACTTGGCAAAGTCTTAGCTGGTTAACATTTTGCAGAGACAGGGATGATGGAAAGGGCCATAAATGGTGAACAGCTCAGTCTACTCATAAATGCTTTTGAAAATAACATTTGAATAACTTAGGTTTCCTCACAATGAAAGGGGAATGCTTGAAACATGAGATAAATACAAAATCTCACTGGAGCCCAAGCAAAGACTTGTAGACTTTCCAGCTGCTGTTGCTGATCAATGACAGGTTTAAGATTCAGAAGGAAGATGTTCCTCTCCTTTGAAATTCCAAATCCCTATTGTGGGGCCATGATCATGTGATTTTGCCAATTCCTCCTCATTTCACATCCAGATAGGTCTGAAACACTTAGGGGTAGGCAGAACACATTCACTTTCTCCACTATCTCTATTACTGCTCTCATATTGCCTCCTCTTATCGCTATCCTTTTTCCTACTAGACTTGTGTTCCTCATGTTTTGAAAGCATGCCCTGTCTTTTTGAGGAACTGGGTTATAGTTTCAGTACTGCTATTTAGCAGCTGTGTGACCTTAGTCTGGGCACTTTTTTTTCTCAGATTTTCTGTTTTCTTCTCTGTAAAGTGAGGATAGTTATACTTGCCCTACCAGTCTAACAGTTATCCCCTTAATGCTTGAAATAATCTTCCTCCTGCCTATTGAAGCCTTTAATTTCCTATGCATAGTTTATCTGAAACTGTCCAAACTTATGCAAAATCTCATCTGAGATTAACCAATTTTCCTGCTTTGCCAAATTCTCTCTCTCTCTCTCTCTCTCTCTCTCTCTCTCTCTCTCGTCTTTTCTTACGATCATTTATATATAAACCCTTGCCCCACTCTATTTGGGGCTGCTGTCTCCCTTAAGGAGAACAGCCCACAGAGATCATCACTTTTTAAAATTAATTTTATAATTATACATTTTTGATAGTATATATGCATGAGTAATTTTTTAATAATATTATCCCTTGTATTCATTCTTCCAGATTTTCCCCTCCCTCCCTCTACTCCCTCCCCCCGATGACAGGCAATCCCATACATTTTACATGTGTTACAATATAACCTAGATACAATATATGTGTGTAAATCCAATTTTCTTGTTGCACATTAAGTATTAGATTCCGAAGGTATAAGTAACCTGGGTAGATAGACAGTAGTGCTAACAATTTACATTCACTTCCCAGTGTTCCTTCTCTGGGTGTAGTTGTTTCTGTCCATCATTGATCAGCTGGAAGTGAGTTGGATCTTCTTTATGTGGAAGATTTCCACTTCCATCAGAATACATCTTCATACAGCATTGAAGTGTACAGCGATCTTTTGGTTCTGTTCATTTCACTCAGCATCAGTTGATGTAAGTCTCTCCAAGCCTTTCTGAATTAATCCTGCTGGTCATTTCTTACAGAGCAATAATATTCCATAACCTTCATATACCATAATTTACCCAACCATTCTCCAATTGATGGACATCCATTCATCTTCCAGTTTCTAGCCACTACGAAAAGAGCTGCCACAAACATTTTGTCACACACAGGTCCCTTTCCCCTCTTTAGTATTTCCTTGGGATATAAGCCCAATAGCAGCAATGCTGGATCAAAGGGTATGCACAGTTTGATAACTTTTTGGGCATAGTTCCAAATTGCTCTCCAGAATGGCCAGATTCATTCACAACTCCACCAACAATGTATCAGTGTCCCAGTTTTCCCACATCCCCTCCAACATTCATCATTATTTGTTCCTGTCATCTTAGCCAATCTGACAGGTGTGTAGTGGTATCTCAGAGTTGTCTTAATTTGCATTTCTCTGATCAGTAGTGATTTGGAACATTCTTTCATATGAGTGGATATAGTTTCAATTTCATTATCTGAGAATTGTCTGTTCATATCCTTTGACCATTTATCAATTGGAGAATGGTTTGATTTCTTATAAATCAGGATCAGTTCTCTATATATTTTGGAAATGAGACCTTTATCAGAGTTCATCACTTCTAACCCCAAGGAAATGCTCAAATAAATGCCCTTTCTTGGGTTGGAATTATCCCCCTTATGCTTGGAATGTTCTGTCCCCTCCCATTTACTCACTCTTACTTTCCCTGGCTTCCTATGAATCTTAGTTCAAATCCCACTCTCTATAGAAGGCTTTTCCTAGTCTCTCCTCACCCCTCCTCTTCTCTCAGATTACCTTCATCTACTCTCTATATATTTTCTATGTATCTAGATATTTATACATTTTCTACCCTACTCACTCCTTGAGAGAATATGTTGTTCTCCCCTTTGTATCTCTACTGCTTAGCACACTTCCTGGTATATAGTAAGCACTTAATAAAGGCATATTGATTGACTGACATGTACCCTTATAGGAGTTCTATATGGATCACATGAAATCATAGATAGAAAAATGCCTTGAAATTATAAAGGATAGCATCATTTATCAATGCATTGACTATTGTCTATACAGATGACTCTCACACTTCCATACCCAGATCTCAATTTTTTTCTAAGTTCTGTCCCTAAATCCTCAACTGCTAGTTGGACATATCCCTTTAGATTTCTTATAACCATCTCAAACTCAATGTGTCCAAAATAGAACTTGTAATCTTAGGTCCCTAAACTTACTCTTCCTTTATACTGAATGTTCAGAGGATTCATCTGAAATGTATGGAAAAGAAAACTTGAGAATATCAAGCTAGGGAATTTGTATTTCACCCTGAAGGCAAAGGAGACTTACTCAAATGTTTTAAGAAGAACTGTGATATAGCCAGAAAACAGAGCTCATCTTCTTAGTCCCTGAAATCTAACTCTCTTCCAAACTTTCATATTCCATCAAGGGCAAATCCAGATTTGTAATCCAGATTCATGACCTTAGAACATCAGAGTAACCCCAATTCCTTTTTCTCTCTCATATAACATATCCAGCTAGTTGTTAGATATTAACTTAATGCCCCAACATCTGTTCTATTTTCTCCTTTCTTTCCATTACAGCATAACTATGACTCTACTTCAAGCCTGAATCACTCCTTTCCTTGACTATTGCAATAGATTCCTAGATGAACTCTTTGCTTTCAGTCACTCTCCTCTCTAATCTATCCTTTAGCCAGCTGCCAATATAACTTTTTAAAAATACATTTGACCACATCATTCCCTAGCTCAAGAAGGTTTGATAACTCTCCATTGCTAAGTGCTGAAGCTTGGCGTTAAAAGTAATTTACAATTATAGCTTGGCCTTACTTTTTCTGACTTATTCAATATTATACCACTTTTACATGGGTTTCACACAGATTGATCCATTTGCTCTTCTCCAGAATCAGCATTCTTTCATTTACCTTCATGTCTTTGCCTCCTCATCCCTAAAATATTTTCTCTGTAAGATTTAGTATATTTAGAAGTAGGAAAACCTAGGCTTGAATCCCATCTCAAATACTTACTAGCTGTGTGAGCCTGGGCAAGTCAATTAACTACTCTTAGCCTCAGTTTCTCCATTTTAAAAATCATGATAATAATAGTATCTAGTCCAGAAGATGTTTGCTGTTCTATTGTTTCAATCATGTCCAACTCTTCATGACCACATTTGGGATTGTCTTAGCAGAAATACTAGAATGGAATTCATTTTACAGATGAGGAAACTGAAGCAAATAGGATTAAAGGACTTGCCCAGGGTCACACAACTAGTAAGTGTCTGAGGTCAGATTTGAAAGATGAGTCTTCCTGATCGCAGACCTGGCATTTTATTCACTTTCCTATCTAGTTGTCCTCACAAGGTTGTAATCGAAATGAGGTAATATGAGTAAAACCCTTTACTTAACCTTAAAATGCTGCATAAATATGAAAAAAATTATTATCATTACCTCCATTTTTGAGAATCTTTTGCTTCCTTCAGTTTTCAATGTGAGTTCCATGTCTTTTGGGGAGCTTTTTCTGATTCCTTATTACAAAATGGGGATAATAACAGCACCTATCTCCCATAGTGGTTCTGAGGATCAAATAAACTAATATTTGTAAAGCATCGGTATCACATAAATGAAAGCTATTATTATTATTTTAGAAACAAAACCACAATTTTTATAACAAATATGCATAATCAAAAAAGGCAAATCCCCAATAAACCATGTCCAAAAATGTTTGGCTCATTTTGCATCTTGAGTCAATTTATTGTCCCTCTGCCAGGAGGTAGGTAATAGATTTCATCATTCGTCCTATGGATCATAGCAATGCTGATTTTAAATCTTTTATGGTTGTTTGTTTTTAAATGTTGTTATTTTATAAATTATTCTTTTGGTTCTGCTCTCTTTACTATGCATCAGTTCAAACAAGTCTTTCTAGATTTCCCTGAAACCATCCCTTTCATAATTTCTCACAGCACATATGTATATACCATGTGTTGTTCAGCCATTCCCCAATTAATGAGTGGCCCCTTAGTTTCCACCACAAAAAAAGAATTGCTATAAATATTTTGTACATATGGCTTCTTTTCCTGTTTCTTTGACTAGAAAGATTTTTTTTTTAGATTGAAATTGGGAAGGTAGTAGGAATTTCAGGCAGATGAAATGGCAGGGAGATAGGAAGTGTGAGGTTTGTTCTGGATCAGATCAGTACACCAATCTGACTAATTCATGGAAAATGTAGCATCAGGCTGAAAGTCCATTAGTATGGGACACTTTACATTCCTACAAAAATTGTTAGCAAATAAACAGATGCTTTGGGACTGTGGTTACAAATATGTTATGGGGATTAGGGTGAGAAAATCTTGGAAAGGTATGCAAATTAGGACCAGATTGGAGGAAGGGGCTTTAAACTCCAATCTGAGATTTGGGGATTTGTCAGCAGGGAACAACTGAAGGTCACTGACCAAGAGAGTGACCCATCAGTGAGTGCTTGAGTGATTATTGTTGTCATTGTTATATTCCTTTTTTTTTTTTTGGTGACTTTGAGGCTGGAGAGTTGCTATTTTTTTTTTTTGGAAACAACAGATTTGTTTTCCTTCTGGCTTGAGATTGATGTTTTGCTTTTAAGTTTCTCCCCTAGGGTATGGGAGGTCTCCTCCTTGCACCAACAGTGCTGCTGGATTTATGGCTGGATTGACCCCAAGGTTCAGGAAGGGAGTGCGGGATATCAGGGCTGGGGTTTCAGAACAGTACTTGGAAATAACTTTTGGGAAGTTACTCACAGTAAGATTTTTCTCCCAACTCATAAAGAAAACTTTGCTCTGACATTGTTGAAGTTTTGAAGAGCTCTTTTAGCTTTGGGGTGATGAATGATATTTGGCCAGCAGTATTGAAAACATCCAGCTCCCTTGGTAAGTATGCACAAAGGAATGATTTCACTTTGATGCAGTGATGTTGAGGAGGTAGACTGAAGGAAGGGAAACAAGCTTCCAATCAACCACTCAAAATTTATTAAGCAACCCCTATATGCCAAGCATTGTGCTAATCACTGAAGATACAACAAAAAGGCAAAAGATAGAACCTTCAGTTCTAATCCTGGCTCCTTTGCTAACTCACTGAGACAGTATATTATAAGTACTTGGTTTAATGAAAACCTGAGTTCAAATTCTGTTTTTGATAATTACTGTCTGTATGACCATTTCATTTCCCACCATGATATACACTCTTCAGGATTTCACCATCTTTCCCCAGGAATCTGCAAGATCATTTCCATATTGGAATTCATGAGTCATCAGTTTGCTCTACCACTAGGACACAATCTACTGGTTGGATAGGATGGAACCAAAGAGCTCCTCCTAGAATCTCCATTTAGGAAGGGTGCTCTGGTAGACCATCTCTTCATTTTCCATCTGGCTGAACTTTCCTGCCCTTCATCTACCTCCCTGCTTTTGTTTTTATTAGATTGTAAGCTGCTTGAAGGTGGGAATTGCCTTTAAATTTTTTTGTCTTTCCAGAGTTTGCTATAGTAGGTATTTAATCAATATTTATTGACTAGCTGACCATGAACAAGTCATTGAACTTCACTGAGCCTCAGTTTCTCTTCTGTAAATGGTGAGATTAGTGCCTAGCTCATAGGATGGTTATGGATCTCAAGTGAGATATAAAGCAGTTACCCATTTATAGGGGGACTTTATGATGAAGTAAGGAATATCTCTTAGTAGCTGACATAGCCTTGAGTTGTGAACAGTTACTTGAACTGTGCATGCATGGATGGAATCTACCAGCTTACATTCCTTTTTATTCCCTCTGCTTTGTGTAAATGGCACCTATGAAATCTTCATTTCTTCTCCAGTCTTTCTCTTTCAGTGCCTTCCAAGGTTTCTGTCTAAAGACTGATTAATTCTCATTATAAATCATAACTAACTTGGCTTGTGTTCACTCTCCTCCCATAGGATTCTAATCTCTTTTCCATTTTCAGCATGACCTAGTTAGAAGATTTAATTGACAAATAGGTTATATGCATTTACTGAAATGAATACAAACTAACAAAATTTGGATTTTTAAAAAAAAGATGGTCCAAATAGTTGGATTTAGCTCCTACCAAATCCTACCCATCTTCTACTTGCTTCCTTCAGCTCTGTCTCTCACTGTTGACAGAGAGAAGCATACCAAAAAATCACAGTTCTAGGAAGTCATCCTCATACATTTCTTTAGGACTCAAAAGTCAAATATTCAGGGAAAACTTGTGTCTGCTGCATTCACCTCTCATTACCTGCTGCTTCTGTTAACCATCTATAGCCACTTGCTAGGAGAGGATGCTCAATGCCTACATGGGCTCATTTGGGATCTAGCTGCCTTCTCCTAACAGAATAGAATTCCAGGTTAGTGTGTGTGTGTGTGTGTGTGTGTGTGTGTGTGTGTGTATGTGTGTTGGATCTGAGTTAAATAAAAAATAGCCACTGACTAAAGGGGGATGTGGTTCAGATGCTGATGTCTCAGTCAAACCAAAAATGTGGTCATTGGCCAAGGGCATGCTGAATCCCCAGAAGAACCAAAGCCACTGTATCCCCAATAAGGAGAGGTGTTTAGAGATGCATTGTTTTCCTGAAAGGTTCACCACCACATAATCTTTAGTGTGACCTCTTTTGCTCCACTTACCATAACCTCCTAAGGCTACTGAATTTCATACTTCCTACTTCCTTGGTGCTTCAGGTAGGGTTAACTCTAAGAATTATTGGACTTCCTGAAAATCATGATGTGTGTTAGCAAATAGGTGTTGGCTGAACAGTGGGGATAATGGAAGATGGAAAAAGGAGAAGAAAGATAATGTCCAAATAAGGGGTACAGAGAAAATATATTTAACACACTTTGAATACTTTATATTTGATTTTGAGGTTTTTATGCCCTAATATATGATCAATTTTGTATAGGTTCTATGTACTGTCCCCCCAAAAAAGTATATTCCTTTCTGTGTCCATTCAATTTTCTCTAAAGGTCTATCATACCTAACTTTTCTAGAATTCTATTTACCTCCTTAACTTTTTTATTTATTTTGTGGTTCAATTTATCTAGTTCTGAGAGAGCAAGGTTGAGCTCCCCATTAGTTAATTTTGCTGTCTAATTCTTCTTGTAGTTCTCTTAACTTCTCCTCTAGGAATTTGAATGCTATACCACTTGGTGCATATATGTTTAGCATTGGTATTACTTCATTATCTTTAAGTAGGATGTGGTTTCCTTCCTTATCTATTTTAATTAGTTTTGTTTTTGCTTTTGCTTGATCTGATCTGAAATCAGGATTGCTATTCCTGCCTTTTTTTTTCTTTTTTTTTTAACCTCAGCTGAAGCATAATAGATTCTGCTCCAGGCTTTTACCTTTACTCTAAATGTGTCACACTGTTTTAAATGACTTTCTTGTGAACAACAAATTGTAGGATTCTGGCTTTTAATCCAGTCTGCTATCTGCTTCCATTTTATGGGAGAATTGATTCCATTCACAGCCATAGATAAAATTATTACCTCTGTATTTCCTGCCATTTTTTTTACTCCCAGTTATACTTTTCTCTTCTCTTTCCCTCTTTTCTTCCCCTCCAGTATTTTGTTACCCAACCACCCTTTCCCTCAAACAGCTCTCTTCTTTTACAGCTCCTCCCCCTTTCTTATACCTTTCCCCTTCTACTTCTGTTCTCCCTTCTAGTCTCCCCCCCTTTTCCCCTTCCCCTCCTACTTCCCTATAAGCTGAGATAAGCTTCTCTGTGAAGCTAAATGTGCTTGATATTCTCTCTTTGAGCCAAATCTGATGAGAGTAAGATTTACACAATGTTCATCCCTCTCCTCTCCTTCCTGCAATATGTCTTTTCTTGCCTTTTCATGAGATATAATTTACCCCCATTTAAACTTCATTTTCCTCTTTTTCCAGCAGAATAATTTTTCTTCCTCAGTTTTCTTTTTTATATCATCACAATAAAATCAAATTATATCTGCACTTTCTAAGTGTACCCATAAAAGAGCTACAGATCTCAAGAGTTAAACATATTATTTTTCCATAGAGGGATATAAGCTTTTAAACTTTTAAACAAAAGCTACTTTTTCTTTCCTTTTTATCTTTTTATGCTTCTCTTGAGTTCTGTATTTGAAGATGAAATTTTCTATTCAGTTCTGGCCTTTTCATTAGAAATAGATGAAATCCACCTGTTTCATTGAATGTCCATCTTTTTCCCTGAAAGGTGATGCTCAGTTTTGCTGGATAGTTGATTCTTGGCTGAAATCCAGGTTCCTCTGCTTTCCAGAATATCAGATTTCATGCCCTTCAATCCTTTAAAGTGGAAGCTACCAGGTTCTGGGTAATCCTGATTGTGGTTCTTTGATATTTAAATTGTTTCCTTCTAGCTGCTTGCAATATTTTCTCCTTCATTTGATAATTCTGAAATGTAGCCACAATGTTCCATGGAGTTTTAAATTTGGGGTCTCTTTCAGGAGGTGATCATGAATTCTTTCAATGGCTATTTTATCTTCTGATTCTAGGACATCTGGGAAGCTTTCCTTGATGATTTCCTAAAAGATGATGTAATGTCTAAACTCTTTTTTTCATCATGATTTTCAGGAAGTCCAATAATTCTTAGACTATCTCTCCTAGATCTATTTTCCAGATCAGTTGTTTTTTCAATGAGAATTTTTTACAGTTTATTCTATTTTTTCATTTTTTTTATTAGATTTGATTAATTCTTGAAGTTTCATTGGGATATTCACTTCCATTTGTTCAATTCTAATTTTAGTGAATTATTTTCTTCAATTAGCTTTTTTATCACCTTTTGCATTTGGCCAATTGAACTTTTATATGTTTTGTTCATTGCATGTTTTATTCATTGCATTTCCTCCCCATTTCACAAATTTTGTTTTTCAATGAATTGGTTTCTTTTTCATATCTATTTTGTAAGGAGTTTTCTTCAAATAATTTCTGGTTTTCCTTTTCTATATTCTCTTACAAAGATTTCATTTTCTTTTCCCATTTTTCTTCTGTCTTTTAAGATCCTTTTTGAATTCTTCCAAGAGAGACTTGTGAAATAGGGACCAGCTTAGATCACACTTTGGACTTCATCTGGAGCTGATTTACCTTTAGAATCCTCAGGGTTTGAAGTCTATTCTCTTTCTCCATAAAAACTGTTTATGGTCAGAGTTCTTTTTGCTTTTTTTGTTCATTTTTAAGGTTGAGGTCTGTTCTTAAAGCAAAAGGGCAAGAGCCATTTCAGTTTGCCCTGGGGCTTGTGCTGCTATATGACTTCCAGTGCTGGGTAGATGTGACCAGGTCCCGTGTTCTTCCAGGTCTCAGTGGTTCACGGTTTGCCTTTTGTAGTTGCTTTGAATGTCTCACAACAAATCTCTGGACCACTGACTTATAACCAGAACAGAGTAGCCTAAGAGAGGAACCATTAAAGGCTGGAGAAATAAGCAAAGACCTTCTGCATAAGTGATGTTTGAAATGAGCTTTAAAGAAACCTAGGAGTTCTAGGAGTTTAAAGAAAAATAGGAATTCTGAGAGGCAGAGGCAATGAAGAAGTGCATTTTAATCAATTAAACTAATGAAAGCCGAACATGTCACAAATTGTATCAAGAGAACAGGGTTCAACACAGATTTTGTGGTGTATCTGTTATTAGGGAATAGGATGTCTATGCTGATATAGTAAAAGAAACAGGAGTTTTCTGGCAAGTAGGAAAACCAAGAAAAAGGCATACCAGAAAGACCCAGACACAAGAGAGTGTTTAGGAAGAGAGGGTAATTATTAGTAATAAATGCATCAGACATGTCAAGAAATATGGAGACTGGAAAAAGACCACAGCACAAAAACAACTTGAGGAGAACAAAGAGAAATGCCATAGGTTCCTAGGAAAGACACCCAGAAAACTGACATCCACATAAAAGAAGGTTCTTGAGGAGTCCTAACAGCCTTGCCAAACTTTGTAAACTCAACAGCATCTGAATCATTCTGCTTAGCATGCTTTAAGCTCTTACAACAGTGATTGGTTTATTGCTAAAAAAATTCTCTTTCCCCTTTTGTTCTTTAATTATGATGCTGGCAAACAGTTCAAGTTTTAATACCTTGGCATTCAGGATTTCTAACCCAACATGATACTGTCCACTTTTCTGTTTTCACTGATCATAATGTTTACACCTTGGATTATTTAGTAATCAAATAATCCTTGACCTGGAAGCTTCAAAACTGGTGAGAAAGTTATTGATTAGAGAAATGCAAATTAAAACACTCTAAGGTACCATGTCAGACTTTTCAGATTGACTAAGATTATAGGAAAAGATAATGATAAATGTTGAAGGGGATGTGGGAAAACTAAAACACTAATACATTATTGATGGAATTATGAAATAATCCAACAATTCTGGAGAACAATTTAGAAACATGCCCAAAGGGCTATAAAACTTGTGTATACCCTTTGATCCAGCAGTCTCACTACAAGGTCTGTATCTCAAAATGATAATAAAAAATGGGAAAGGACTCATATGTGAAAAATGCATATAATAGCTCTTTTTGTAGTGGCAAGGAATTGGAAATTGAGTGCATGCCCTTCAGTTGGAGAATGTTAAATAAGTTATAGTATATGAAGGTAATGGAACATTATTGTTCTCTAAGAAATTATCAGCAGGCTGATTCCAGAAAAGCCTGGAAAGATTTACATGAACTGAGTGAAGTGAGCAGAACCAGGTGAATGTTGTACACAGTAACAACAAGAATATGTGATGATCAACTGTGATGATCTTGATTCTTCTCAACAATGCATTGATTCAAGGCAATTCCAATAGTCTTGGGATGGAAAATACCAATCACATCCAGAGAGAGATCTATGGAGACTGGATGAGGACTGAAGCATAGTATTTTATTTTTTTTTTGTTTGTTTTTTCTTTCTCATGAATTTTTTCCTTTTAGATTGATTTGTCTTGCACAATATGGAAATATGCTTAAAAATGATTATATATATTTAATCTATATCAGATTGGGGAGGAGAATGGGGAAAATTTAGAATACAATGTCTTGCAAAAATGAATGCTGAAAACTATGTTTATTTGGAAAAATAAAGTACTATTGAAAAAAGTATTGATTAACATGGGACATTTTTCAAGACTGTTCCCAAGATCGAGCACATTCAGAGGAGGGCAAATGGAATGATGAAGGGGATTAAAACTATATTACTATATTACATATAGTAATATATATACACATATATATATGTATATTTAAACTAATTCTGTTCCTCATGCTGAACCTTTCTAATTCCCAAAGTATATGCTATATGGTTACTTAAGAGGGATTAGGCAGGGGATATCCATCCTTTTTTTTTCCAGTGTTGATCCAGAAGTAGATGACTTATGAGAGCCTGACTCTCATATGATCTGGTTTTGAATTTCCTCATCATCCTTTCAACTCTTTGCTGATTATGCTATCTTATCAAGGTCCCTCTCAAAGAATGATGTCTAAAATTGGATATAAGATATCATAGAGTTACATCTCTCCCTTTCCTCCCTGTACATTGGAACCCACCCAAATTTTCCCAGCAAGATGAGACTTTCATCATTTTAAAGAATTTCACCTCTATGAAGATGATTATTTAGAGTTGATTCCATCAACAGGATTTAGCAAGATACCAGGTGTGAAAACATTGAGTTGTCATTCCAATGATGATGAGTCTTGGAATGACCTTGAGACATTCACTAATACTTACTCTGTTTAAGACCATCTTTTCTGCAAACCAGCAAGCATCAAAGCTGATTGTAACTTAAGTGCACAGTAGAAAATGCCAAACAAGCATTAATTTGCTAATCCACACAATTCCCAAAGGCTTAGTGATGCTCTGCTGCTCCTCTCCTGGTCCCTAACCTTGTAAATGACCCTGGTAGCAATGCAGACTTGGCTTTTTGATAGAACTACAATAAGAAGGAAATGTAGTATAAAAGGGTATTACTTGGGTTTGGAAGCTGGGGTCTTGGGTTCTATTCCAATTCTCTTCATCACTATTTGTGTGAAGTTACTTCACTAAGTCTCAGTTTCCCAATCGATAAAATATTAGGAAGTTTAAGTAGATGATATCTAAGGGATTTTCTACATTCATGTAATTCAGAGATATTTTAATGCTTACTTAGAACACTTTGCTATGAATAGAAAAGCAAAACAGTCCTCAAAAGACCTTTGAGAACCTTATAATCTAGACATGGAGAATCCATGTCCATATCTAGTCCCCTCCCTGACTGAACACACTATGCCCATCCCTGTATTTTTGTCTTTGTTTTTGCTGTTTTTTTCCCCACATGGAAATCCTCTCACTGCTTATCCCAGTATTATCAACCTCTCCAGGCTCAGCACTGTGGAGCCTTCCTTGTGAGAGCTCTTCTTCTTTCTGCAGCATGGATATCTATAATTATCGTTTGGCTCTTAACACAAATTTACAAGCATGTGGATTTCAAAAGCAAGTAAGTCTGGCCTCCTCAGATAGACTGTGAGGGCTTTGAAGGTAAGGACTAGTATCACTCTAGAGTAGGGTTTCATATAACACATTGAATTAAATTGTGCCTATTCTAGTGTCTTGCACAGAGTAGATAGTAGCTGATGATTGAGCAATGCCTGGAATAGAATAGGTACTTAATAAATGCTTTTTGATGGATTGAATAAATATAACTCATTATAGTAGATTAGAAAAGTGAACTTAAAGTCACAGTACCTGGGTTCATCACAGAGCAGACACTTAGTAACAGGGTGACTATGGGAAAGTTACTAATCTCTCCAAGCCTCAATTTTCTTTTTAAAAAATAATCAATTATCAGTAATAATTTATTAAGCACTTACTATATGCTAAACCCCACTTTTTGGCAGTGGGGAACACACACACAAACACACACACACATGCATATGTGCATTCATAACCTGCTCTTCCTTTGAGGAGTTTATATTCTATTGTTAGAGACATGTATATATATATATATATATATATATATATATATATATATAAGAAAAGTGACTTGACTTGTTATTTCATTGGTATACAAACTCCCTAATGAAGAAACTCTTTTTATTAATGCAGATCAGTTCCTTCTATGCAACTTAGAGTTGAAACTTGTTGTGGATCACACAGCCAGAATGTGTCTGAGGGGAGATTTGAACCTAGATCATTTTGGCTCCCAGGCCAGCTCTCTCTTCACTACGCTATGTTGCCTATAAGTATGTAAATTATCCCCAAAATAAATGCTAGACAAAATGTATGTAGGGGAGAGTATTGAAGAAAAACTTCAAGTAGAATGTGATTTTTTTTTTTTTTTTGCTGATTCTAAGGAAGAAATGAGGAGGAAGTGCATTCTAAGCATGGAGGATATCCAGGGCAAAGACAAGGAGGTGGAAATTGAGGATTATGTGTGAAAAGCAACATAAAGGCTAGTCTAGTTGGACTGCACAGAGTATGGACAAAGGAGTGCGATAATTACAGTTTGTGAGTGTGGGATACAGGTTATTAAAAATTTTAAAAACAAAACAGAATAGTTTATGTTTGCTTTTAAAGTAACAGGAAGCTATTTAAGTTAACCTTGAATAAGCCAGTAACAGGATCATCTATATACTTTTTTTTTTTTTCCTGAGGCTTAAGTGACTTGCCCAGGGTCACATAGCTAGGAAATGTTAAGTATCTGAGACCAGATTTGAACTTGGGTCCTCCTGATTTCAAAGCTGGTGCTCTATCCACTGCGCCCCTAGTTGCCCCATCTATATACTTTTGGAAAATCACATTAGCGGCTTGGTAAAAGGTAGATTAGAGTAATGAGAAACTTATGGGAAAGAGACCAATTAGGAGACTCTTGCAGTGTCTAGACAAGTTGTGATAGGTACTGAAGTAGTAGGATAATAGTTGTGTTAGTGAAGATAACAAGATGTATCTGAGAAGTGTGGTAAAGGTAGAAACACAAATACTTGGCAATTGAATGAATATGGGTGAGAGTGATGAGAATGAAGATTTGAGCATAATGCCAAGATTATGAACATGAGTGACTGGGAGGATCTTGGTTCTCCTGAGAAAAACAGAAATTCAGAAGAGAAGGTAGATTTTTTTGGGAAAATTTTATTCTTTTTTTGGGGGGGGGAAATTTTGGAGAAAAGTTTAATTTAACATATTGATCTTGAAAGGGCTAAGAGAAAGGGCAGTTTGAAGGGTTCAATGGGCAGTTGAAGAGGTACGTTGGAGTTTAGGAGATATTATTGCTGGAAATATAGATCTAGGATTCATGGATATTATATGGATATTACATTTCATGGATGGCATGAATATTATAATCAATTCATGGAATGAGTTCACCAACTGAAAGAGTGTAGACAAAGAAGAGAAGACAAGCCCTAGATAGAATCTTGGGGTAATCATATATACATATATCTACAGTCAGAGACCAGGACATGAATGGAGATTTAGCAAAGGAGGCTGAGGATCAAGTTATTCACATGTATGGTAGATCAAGGAGAGAACCTAGATGGGATGAGTATCTGGGAGAAGAGGCTCAAACACAGGCACAAAAAGAAAGACAAAGATTAAGAAAAGTCAATCAAATCATTGGTAACATGGGAGAGAACAATTTTAGTTGATTAATGAGTTTGGAAGTGAGACTTCAGAGGTTAGGACATGAGAAGAGATGAAATGGAAGTAATATATTCAGATTTCTTTTTCTAAGAGTTTGACTATGAAGAGAAGGAAAATTATAGGATGACAACTTGAGGGGATGGTAATGTCTAGTGAGGGATTTTTAAGAATGGAGAGCACTTGGTATGCTTAAAGGAATAGGAAAAGAGCCAGATAGAGAGAGAATGAAGATTACAGAGGAGTTGGGGAATGATTATAGGTAATAAGGTAAATGCTCTTCCAATCTCACTGAGATGAGGAAAAACAATTTGTGTATTGGAAAGAGCACTGGATTTACAGGTTCAAATTCTTTCTATCACTTACTACTCTATAATTTTAGGCAAATCACTCAGTTTCTCTAGAGCCCAGCTTCCTAGCAATAAAATAAGGAAGCTGGACAAGAAGATATCTGAGGTCCCTAGCCAACAAAATCTATGATCCAATGAACTATGTAAATTATAATTTATTAGCTGATCAGAAATATAAGAGAGGCTTCATTACCCAAAAACCTACATGAAGCATGTTAGATGATGAATTTGCTTCATTACTGACTCTGGTTAGGAAATGGTTAGGAGTACTGCTCTAATGATAGATGAAATACATAAAGATTTGATTGGAAAAGACAGAAGAGAACTAAAGAGAGACAAAAAAGGGAGAAGAAAAATGGAGCTAAGAAGCATATTACTGTCAATTCTTGTTAATTCTAACAGAAGGATCCATGAATCCTTATCACAATTCCTTCTCTTTTTAAGGTGGACATAGATGAAACAGGAATTGGTAGCCCCTGAGACTTCACTGATCCAATGTCAAGAGACAGAATTTTCTACTAGGTATTGAGAATTTAGCATTCGCCCAGTGAGCAGATATTTTTTTAATCTTTTTTTGGTCCCCTTGATAATAGCACCTTGCTAATGAGCCAGTACAGAATCTCAGGGATTCAAAACCTATGACTGACAGCATGGAAGGATATAGTTTTGGGAAATGGGTGCAGAGAACTTGTTTTTTTTTCTGGAATTGATCTTTGTATTTTGTCTTTCATTCTATTTCAGGTGTATTCCTTGTGTCTTCTTGTTATATCACATGACTAAATTCTGATTGCCCATTAGAAGATCTAAGATAATAAGAATTTGCTAGAAGTTGATCTGAATAGATGAAGAACTCAAATATGTTTTGAGAACCCAAATGTAACACTGGATAATAATAACAAATAACAATGATAATACACCAACATCACAGATTCTTGAAGCATTATTGGTATAGTTATTTTTTATTATAGCTTTTTATTTACAAGATATATGCATGGGTAATTTTTCAACATTGACTCTTGCAAAACCTTTTGTTCCAATTTTTCCCGTCCTTCCCCTCACTCCCTCCCTCAGATTGGCAGGTAGACCAATACATGTTAAATATGTTAAAGTATAAATTAAATACAATATATGTGAACCACTACATAGCATATATATATGTAGTGGTTCACACTTATTTCCCAGAGTTCTTTTAATGGGTGTGTCTGGTTCTGTTCATTATTGAACAAATGGAACTGATTTAGTCCATCTCATTTTTGAAGACAGCCGCATCCATATTGGTATAGTTCTTGCTTTCAATGACACAGATATTCCCTCCATGCCTTACTAGTTTGTTTCATGAATAATTATGATAGAAAAAAGTTAATCAAATGGAAATCAAGTCTTTATCTACAACAAAGTCACAGTGTCCGAAACTGCATTGCCAAAGTAGCATTTGGGAAGTCCCAAATTTGTGGCAAAAAACAGGTATGGGCATAATTGTTTGGGGGTCAGGAGGGTGATGAGTCTGATTAATGAGGAAGGTTCATGCTGGGAACAAGTGAGAGTTAAGGTAAAGAGGACTTCTGGGAATAGAACAGGGAGAGCCTTCAAGGCATTTTCTTCAGCTCTACCAAAAATAACATGAAGGTCAGGGACACAGAGTTGCAGAAACTGGTCAGTTTGTTGATTGACAAAGCTCTGATGGCCATTAACTGGGATGTTATAGGGGGAACTCTTGTGATAGGCAGGTAAATAAGATTACCTATTTTCCATCTCTGTGAAGTTATGAATGAGTTGAAATTGTTAATATAGAGAGGTTATATCAGAACTTATTGCTTTGGACGAAAAGTCAATTTGAGGTCTAGAGGTCTGTGAATGGGGAAGGAATGATATGTGTGTGTGTGTGTGTGTGTGTGTGTGTGTGTGTGTGTGTGTGTGTGTGTGTTTGTCCATATGCACAACAGTATTAGCAACACCTTTGATCAAAAACCTCTTTTCTATATTACCTACCCCCAGCAGAGAAATGATACTGAGCCTGGCCCTTGCATTGTCGTTCACCTTAAAAGATTTCAAGTAGGAACGTTGTAATTCAGGTTTACTATTCAAGGACCAGCCTTGACAAATTCAAGAGACTTATCCCACCTTGGATGGGGTAGGAGTTGTCTGTCAGTGGGAAATGTGTTTGAGAAGATAAGAGTAAGAGAGGCCCTCCTGAGCCACAAGTAATTAATACATTCAAGTTGATATTTAAATCAAAGCCCAGAACCCAAATTCCACCCCCTACCCTCAAAGGCTTTCTCTGAGGAGACCTGGGGAAGTGTTGATAATAACCAATGTTCTGGTCAGCAGGAAACTCCAATAGCTCCTCATGGCTCTTATTCAAAGAGGAATGTAAGAGAGAACACTGCTTCTCCATAAATGTGTTTGCTTTTTAATTTCTGGAATTAATTATGTGTGGTGACCAGTCTCTGGGCAGCAGCAGGGCTTCCACAGAGTCTGGCTCTGTGAGGCTTCAAAGCCTTCTCTGTCTTTTGACGTCAGCCACAGTGGGTTGCTGGAATCTAAAAAGCAAAATCAAGGGTATTCCCCCTCCTCCATCTAAATGCCCACTTCTCTTCTTGGGCAATATAAAAGTGGTGAAAGAATTTAAAAGAAATTAATATTATGGACAAAGCCTTGGTCTGAAAGTCAGGAAGCTGAAGATTTAGTCTTGGCTCAGCCCCTAACAAATTGTATGATCTTGTGCCAGTTACCTCTCCTATATGTAATAATAATAACCAGCATATTTAAAATGTTTAAAAATCTTGCATTGGATATCATTGGATATCCAGGTTGTGTGGATATCATTGTTTTTACTCCTATTTTACATATGAGAAAACAGAGGCTCAGTCATTCACTTAGAAAGCTTTATAGGTAGAATTTGAGGCTAATTTATTATAATTCCATGTCCAGCATTCTATTCTTGGCCAGCAAAACCCCAAATGAGGTCACAAAGAGTTGGACATGACTGAATATGAGCTGAAGATGAGGAAGATGGAACAAAGAATAGGTCTTAAAGTAGAAGGAACTTCTCACAGAATATCTAATCTAAGAATTCCCTTACTTTTTACATGAAGAAATTGAGATTTAAAGAGACAAGTGACTTACTTAAAATCATAAGTCAACCATAAACAGGATTGCACTTAGACCTTCTGACTTCAAAAACTATTGGTCTGGTTAAACAGGTTGGGTTTTCACATGATTGATGGACCTTCTCCATCTATCTGAAGATTCTGAGCAGGCTCTGAAACATGATTCTATCAAGCTAACTCCAAGGTGATCAGACATTGGTGAATTGTCTTATGCTAGTTAAACTCAAAGAATAGTGACTAGGACACCAGGTTTGCTCTCCTAATTCATTTTTGTAAAATGTGAAAAAGAGAGACAGCTTGGTGCAGTGGGTAGTGCCAGGACCCAGAGTCAAGAAGTCCTGACTTCAAATCAAGCTTTTGACACATTGAAGGTGACCCTTACTTAGTTTTGTTTTCAACTTGCTGAAACTCTTATATTACAGATGAGCTGCTGATGTGCATAGAAAGAGGGACTTTCTATCCATGAAGATCTCTGCACTGATGAAAATACAGCTTAGTACAAGAATCACGTGAAATTTAACTTCCTGAGCTTCCATTTCCTCTCTAAAATAGCAATCATAACTAACAGTCATATGATACTTTGTAATTTGCAAAGCACTTCACATTTATTATTATATTGGCACTCCACACTTACTCAATGCTGCAAAAATGTCGGTTATTGACCCATTTGGCAGATGAGGATGAAGAGGAACCTCAGCTGCTATTAGACAACTTGTATATGGTCTGAAAGTCCCTTACTACAGAATGCTATCTACTGTATCAATGGTGACTCTCAGACAGGGCCGTTTGACCATACATATGGGTCCCAGAAGACTGAATATCGACTTAGAAAACCACTTATTTAGCTGATCAATGTTTTATTGTATTTTTATTTATTTTGTTAAATATTTTCCAATTACAATTTAATTTGGTTTGGGCCCCTGGGAATGTTGCAGGTCACCAAGTAGCTGGAATCTTGTACTATATCATGATACCATTCTAATAATGGCTTTTTCAGCTTTTTTATATGGTGTCTTCCCCCGTTAGAATTAAGCTCCCTGAAGGGAGGGATTGTCATTCTTTTTTTGCTTATATTTGCATTCCCAGCACCTAGCACAGTGCTTGGCACTAGTAAGTGCTTATTGTTTGACTGTTGAAATAAAAGCAAGCAAGTCCATGAATAAAGTGAGAGGAAGATTAGAAATAAAGAATGCGAGAGCTGCAAGCAATTGAAAACTTTACTAGTAGTGATTATAGTAGTTGTAGTAGTAATAGTAGTAATTATTGTTGCTGTCATTGTTAGCATTACTATAGTGCTTACTATGTACTAGGAATTTTATTTGATCTTTACAACAATCCTGGGAGGTATTTGATAAAATTAACTATTATATGATATTATTATTATATCTCATATTATATTATTATATTTGATCTTTTATTACATATTATATTGATGATATAATATTAACTTTTATCATTATATATTATATTGTATTATTATACTAACTATATTATTAAATGAAAATTTCTTTATTTTCAGTTAAGGAACCTAAGGAAGATAGAGAATAAATGATTTCTCCAAGATCACATTGCTATTTAATGTCTGAGGCTGGATTTGACTCTAGTCTTCTTGACGCCAGATCTAGCTCTCTCCATTGAACCACTTAGTAGTAGTAGTAGCAGCAATAGTGATGGTAATAGTGATAATAGTAATAGTAGTAATAATGGTAATAGTAATAATCCTAACCCTAACCCTAAGATGATCAAATGGTAATGGATATAAAATTTCACAATTGTTTTCTCTATTGGAATCAGGGTTTTCCCATCTGTTAAATGGGGATGGTAATTCTCTTTCTGTCTATCTTATAGGGATGTAGTGAAAATCAAAAGAGATTCTGGAGTTAGATATGTTGTGGATAGATTTGGATGGAGTTAGAATCAGGAAACTCCAAACTCAAATCCTACCTCAGACACTAATTGACTGTGTAGCCCTGATTAAATCATTTAACCTGTTAGTCTCAGTCTTTTCAACCATAAAATAGTGGTCAAACTTTTTGCAAGTTTCAAATGAAATAGTAGTTGTAAAGTGGTTTGCAAACCTTAAAATGCTGTGTATGTGCCATATGATAATAGAAAGACCAGAAGAGTCAACTAACATTTTTAAAAGATTTTATCTTAACTTACCTCACTTTTTTCTGTCTTTGCAAGTGTACACTAACAACAAGTAATTACAATAATTACAAATATTTACATTTAATTAAAATTGTAATCATAACCTTACTTTGAAATGAAAAATGTCATCTTTCTATTTCTATTCTCTTTGACTAATGGATAAAAAATTAATTTACCATGTCAACTGATCCATTGATTGATCTGTTGAAGTATTCTTAAATTCTGGTCCTTCTAAAAGTAGCATCTTCCTCAGTGATAAAGAGACAGCTAAAACCAGATAATCCAAGAGATTTTAAGGTTTTTTTGCATGTGATGGATCCCGTTGACAGTCTGGTGAAATCTATGAACTCCTTGTCAGAATAATGTTTTTAAATCAATAAAATAACATATAAAGGAAATGAGTTATAGTTATCAAAATACATTTTTTAAATGTTCAAAGACATCAGATTCAGAAGCTCTTAAGAGCATGAGTTAAATAAATCCTAATCATTATCCATCACTGGAGAGGGAAGCTATCTGCCCCATTCTCTTTTCAGAGGTATAGAGTTCATTTGGATTATGAAACTGGATTCATCATCTTTGAAGTGCTCCACCAAACCCCTTCCAGACTAAGTCTTGTGCCCTGAGGCAATTTCTAAGCTTCAAATACTTGTCTCTCAAGGCAAACCACTCACAGGGCCCTCAGATTGCATCCTGTCTCTTTAAAGGCTGATCACAGGGAATCTTGTGCCACTGAGGATGTTCTTTCAGCTATGACAAGCAGCCAGCTTCCTTTATCCTGATAAAGTCTTCATTATTTATCAGGACCTGAAGAGACTATGTAGAGTAAATGAAGGTCCTGGCAGGAATCCTGAGCAATCAAGGGACAGGATTGTGGGAGCTCAATGGGGATTGAAAATGTCACTGGCACAAATTAATTAAAGACATTAAGGAGCCTGGGATGGCTCATCATTGTCCCAATGTGAGGGGATCTGGTTAGGAATGTTTTGAAATCAGGTAGTATTTCTTTTAAGACTGAAGGATGAATGTTTTCAGAACTTAGGCTTCTTGGTTCTTTGAAAGAAGAGATTGTTCCATATTTTGTATTTATATTCCTAGTGCCTAGAACAGTGCCCCAGAGCAAAGTGGGTACTTAATAAATGTTTGCTAGTTTTCAATTACTTTCTATGACTCAATATACCTTTACTAAGTACTTATTATAATAATAACAAGCATTTATTGCATGCCAACTGCATGCAGAACATAGGTGGAGAAATTTAAATTTTTAGATAAAACATCAAAGACACAACTATATTTTCTCTTATTTGGGACAAAACTAGTTGGGAATAGTAGCAAGAGGACAGTTAGAAAGGGGGAGAACAGTAGGACACAGAGGTCAGTGTGATATGAGGGAGTATTAACAGATAAGATAGTTTGACCATAGGTATAGCTATGCCAGGGGAGAGGGCTTTGTCTGACCTGAAACTTTATTGGGGTTAGGGGAAAGGCAGGACTAAGAGAGATGCAAATAGAATGACAAGATCCTGGCAGGGGGGGATTGGCCAGCAGGGACATTGAGGCATGATCTTTGGTGATGTGTTGGATGTCTTGGGATCCTATAAGGAAATGCATCCTTCATGTGAGTACCTTGTGATAAGTCCTTGTTACTTTGCCCTACTTACAGCTGTGTGTTATACAGTATGTCATTTTGGGAACAGCCTTGAATTTCTACTTGGAGGCTTTGGGTTCAGACCTCATCTCTTTTACTTACTGAATTTTCTTGTGTGAGCTCAATGGGGATACTTTATTTTTTGGACCTTATTTTTCTTATCAGTCAAATGAAAAGAATTGGACCAGGTAATTTCTGCAATCGATGCAAATCTATAATTCTATGACTTGTATAATTTCTCTCATCAAGGAACTTTTAACAGTAAATAATTAGGATGTCTGTTCCTAATGCATGGTATTACATGATACATACATGAGATTGTTAGTGTGTTAAATAGTCTCAGTCAACAGTCACTATGTTCCAAGAACTGGGCTAAGTGCTGAAGATAAAAAAAATGCAAAAATATACTCTGCCCTCAAAGAGCTTATATTTTAATGTGGAAAACAACATGCATTATTAGGTCTATACACTATATAATATCTATCTATCTATCTATCTATCTATATATATATATCTATATTTATATATAAAATAGATGAGAGGTAATATCATATAGGAAAGTACGTAATATCATGGATCTATTGATAGCTATTGAAACAAATAAGACCAAAATCGATAGATCTATTTCTTTTCTTTCCTTTTTTAAAAATTTCATTTATTTTTTCTATATTTTGGAAGCAAAGAATAAATGGACACTCAGGAAGATAGGATGATTAATGAAAACACTAAAGAATTAAGGAGAAGTTTGTGGAAGAGACAACATTTGAATTAGACTTTAAAGTTGTGAAGGGATTCACAGGTAAAGAGTAAAAAGGAAGTAATTCCTGGCATAGAGAAATGAGTGAGCAAAGATGGGAAGTGCAGGACCTGTGTAGAAGAAGATGGGAATCATCCGGTTTGTGAGAGCATAGGTTATGGGAAGTGTGGGAGGTGTGGAGGTGTGGGAGATGTGTGGGAGGTGTGGGAGGTGTGGGAGGAATGGGAGGTATGGAAGTGAGGAGCAGCAGATAAAACTGCAGACCTTTGAGATCTGGCCAAACTTTCTATACTGACAGATGATGAACTTAAGGAGGACTTTGGAGGAAAAATGAATCATGATTCATTAGGAATAGCCCTGAATTTCTAGTTAGAGGCTTTGGGTTCAGACTTTATCTCTTCCACTTACTTTCCTTGGACAAATTACTATATTCTTTGGACTGTAGTTTTATTATCAGTCACACAGCAAATCCACAGTCCCTTACTCTTTGGATTCTTTTCCAAGAACATTAGTAGACATAGGGGGAAGAAAGTGAGAGGGTAAAAAATTTCAGAAAACATTTTTCTACAGGAATACTCTCTCTTCTTAGAACATTTTTAAACTCCATGGATGTCAACTTAATGAGTCATTCAATTCAGGTAATCCAACTTAACAACAATTCACCAAACAGGGAGAAAAATGCTTTGCACTAAGAAACTTATATGTGTCAGTGATTGAAAGGTCAAGGATTCATTTCAGTTCAAGGATTCTATCAGAGCAATTATTAAATGCCTATTGTCTGTCTAGATCTGTGTTTTTAAACTCAAGTAGAAACAAAACTACAAACATTTTGACTTAGAAAATCCACAAATTAACACTACCCACGTTTTATTATATTTTTATTTATTTTGTTAAATATTTCATTGTTGACATCTCTGGTGTAGGGCACTATGCTAAGTACTAGGAGAGGTTACACAGTTTTAAGCAAGATATGTTTTTGTACTTATGGACCTCCAAGTATAGTAAAGAAATAGCACAAAGTTAATATTAACTCACGGTATCCCATGATATCTCCATCAAAGAATTACACAGGAAAGAACATTCTGATTTTTAAGGAGGAAGGTCATTATTAAAGAAAGGTGATGGTGGTAATAAGGAAAGCTTAATAAATACAATCAATCCTCAACATTTCTGTGTTAACTTTCAAGTATTGCTGAGATTTTATTAGTAATCTCATTTTCACTTATAAGTTGATGACCCTACACATTCAGAGCTATATGCAGTAGAGAAAAATGAAAGACCCCTTCATCATCATCCTGGGGCCCCAGCTGCCTCTGTCATCAGACTCCCAAGTGTCCCAGCCACATGGGACTCACCCTAAGGCCTGCGCTTTCCACTAGGGACAACCTCAACTATAGAAACAAAAGGGAGATTAAAGATGCAAGTTTCCCCCTTCCCCTATTTTATTTGGGGTTCTTCTGACATTGCCACTGCCCCTCCCCAGAGATGCCTCTCCTCTCCTGCATTTTATGAATTATTTCATAGTTACTGTGTTAAAGAAAGTACATATCAGAATTAATGTTTTGTTATAAAGAATTACATGCTTAAAATATGTTTTCAGCAATCTCTAGAAAAAGATTGCAGTTTTTTGGTGGTTATGGAAATCTAACCCCCTATTTCCTATAGATTCAATACATCAACATTGACATTTAAAAAAAAAAAATTTGTGCCATTTTTTAAAAGCATTACTCCCCCAAAGGTTAAGGATTTATTGTAAATGAATGCATGAAAAAACATTTATTAAGGACTTGCTGGATTACTTACTCTGCTAAGCACAGAGGCAAATAAGAAAGAAAAGAGGTCTTACTTGCATTAGCAATTTCAAAATTGCTAAAGAGAATTGGTGATGTTGATGAGGGGAACCCCAAAACTCACTCTCACTCTCTCTCAGACTTTGGGGAGAAAGCTTAGGAACTCTCTCAGAGAAGCTCTCCTCTGAGAGACTTGCTTCAGGGAATTAAGATAAAGTTATTCTGTTAGCTAGGTGGGGCTAGTTGAGTCTGGAGCTGCAGAATTCCAACCCTATTAAATTGAAGATTAGCCCAGAGACTCATTCAATTCCAAGATTTTCTCTGATTCCAGCTCAAATCATACCCAAAGCCCATCAAGAGCTGCTAACCTACGCTTCTATTATAAAATGAGCCAAGTTGGGGCTCAGTCCTTGCAGAGGACCTAACATGCCCCTGGTATAGAAGCAACCTTTGCCCACTGAAGTGATATTCTCTTTCAGCGTTACCCTCTCTTTATCTTCCTCATCTATTTCCTTAACAAGACTTTATGCCTTGATGTCAGGATTTCTCTGCTAGAAATTCTCTCTCTCTACCAGGACTCCTCCACTAGAAACTTTATATCTCTCTGTCAAGACCTCACTACTAAGGAATTCAGTCTTTCTATTCATGCATAGAAAAGGCTGACTTCCCAATGCCAGTGATAAACTTCTTTTACCAGTTTTGCTTTTTAGGTTTGTAAATTCCTTTACGAAGGACCTCTGTACTTCCTGAAGGGGGTTCCCACAACTCCCTACATTGTGCTGAATTCTAGGGGGATTTAGGGGAGCCAAACCTCATCATTTGCTTCTCTGAGCTCCAAATCTGCCACTAACCTCATAATTTAACTCCCTGACCACCAGGAACCCTAATCTCATCAATGTCACTCCCCTATCTACTCCAAGGCTTCTCAATTTTTTTCCATTTGGATCCCTTTTTACTCAAGAAATTTTTATGTGACTCTGGGTATGTAATTATATAAAATAAGTAGACCAAATATTTACTGATAATTACTCATAATTTTATGATTTCCCATCTTTAGTTACAAGACCCCATATGGGGTTGCAAATCACAGCTTAAGAAGGTAGGGCTAAGAAGGAACCAGAGAGGAATAAGAAAGTCTCTGCCCTCATGGAAAATGGAACTCTGAACTTGGAGTAATAAGCTTTAGTGCCTGTTCTATTAGAGACTGTTCTGTATGAACTTGAGCAAACATCTCCAGGGGCCTCAGTTTTCCCATCTGTAGGAGAGATTTGCTTCAGATTCCCTCCAAGGTTATTTCAGTTTTAAACACCTTTTCAGGATCCTGTGTTGCAAATGATTTCCCCATGCATATGGTTAAACTGTAGAGTAATGGAAGGAAAAGATTAGATTTTAAGTAAGAAATCTAGATTGGATCTGATTCTAGTTCTGCAATTTAATATTCTTGGATGAGAGAAGTAACCTCTTTAGACTTCATTTCCTCATCTGTAACATCATAAACATGACTAGGAACTCTTGCACCCAAGGCAAGTACCACAAGTGATACCCAGATGGTATGAAGGAGAATGGGAAACAAATGGTGGAAATACATGGGACAAAGGCAATTTCCAGGATGGCCACAGGGTAAGAGCTTGTGGAAGGATCACCCTCTCACTGTCAATGTGACAGCTTCCTATTTTGAAAACTAGGTGCTCAATTCTGTGGTTTCTAAACTGCTGAGGGATTTAATTGCCATTAGCATCCTTTCTATTCAGTATCCTGAACAAAATCCAGATTGCTTCACTGTTTTGAAAGCTCTGAATAAAAATGAAGGGTTTGAACTAGATGATCCCTTCCAGCTCTAACTAGGATTTAGAATCCAAGGGTTTAGGGTCTGCTTTCTTCTTTTGAACCCTGGATGATGGGAAGGAATAAAATGCTGCCTAATGCCACTGTCCTGAGGGCTGGTCTTTGAAATACCAAAAGAGACAGGAGCATAGTTAAACAATTCTCTCCCTCCATGCCCAAGGCTCTATGCGCAGCATTCTGCTTTATATCTCAGGCGGCATGTCATTCCATGGAAGGGATAACAAGTGGCCAAGCACGTGGGCTGTTAGGGATGTCTCCACGGAAACCGCAGTCAAGGCCAGTGTGTGGGTGGACATGAGGACCTTGTGATTCTGTTCTCAAGCCCTCTGGGCTCAGGGATTTCTTTTGGAGACCCAGAAAATAGGACATAGCAAAGGACTCTTGAGCCATTGGTCCACAGAGCCCAGGGGTCAGTGTTGGGACTGAGAACAAAAGCTTTATTTGGAAAAACCCAAATAAGCTAATCAGACCCTCCACCCCCACACCCTGAGAACATCAACATAGCAGGCTCATTTCCATTATCCCTTCTACCAAGGACCCATATGACTGGAATATAGTTTATCTCCTGCAAACATTGACCAAATCTATGAGATTGAGTAAAATCTAATTTGTTAGATAGCTGATTTGGGGATATATTTCTTCTTTAAAAAATCAGTCACATAGTTTTTATAGTCATGCTTTGTATGTATGTAGGGAAAGCCAGGCTCTCTGTGAGTCACTAAAATAACAATCTAATCCCAAGCCTTGGTAAACCAGTTAGAAGTAGTCATTGTTTATGAAGGAAGAAGAAGAGATATGAAAATCATCTTCCCTTCCTCAAAGGTCACAATACACAAATATCTATATCTGAATATCAATTCAACACAGAAGAGTAAGCACTGGCTGAGTGCCAATTATATCCAGATGTGGCAACTCCCTTCACCAATACAAATCACAATCTATCTATGGTTATATGGTCTCTATGGTTATAAATAATTCCTATGGTGTTGTTTTGAAGTAAATTTAAATCAGCATATGTTCAGGATAATTTAATTAGTAATATTAATGATTATTCATAGCAATTAATAGGATTAGAAAGATTTTCAGGATTTCCTGAGTATCAGTGTTATATCTACCAGGCAATACTGCTTCTATGGGCACTGGGAAAGCATGAATTCATAAAATTAACATTATAAGAAGACTGACATGTCATCTAATCTAAAGCTTCTTAAACTGAGTCACAATACCAAATAGTGTTATATAGCTGAATGTGGAAATTACGAAATTATGATTTATTATCAGTAAATATTTGCCTTACATACCTATTTTATATACCTATGTACCTGGAGTCATGTAAAATTTTCTCAGATGAAACAGGATGGTGTCAAAAAAAAAGTTAAAAAACCCTCCTCTAATTCAATCTCTCTTTTTATACATTACTGGATCCTATGATCTTAGATATAATGACCTTGTAGTCCAATTCTCCCTAATTTTACATAGGGACTGAAAGCCACAATCCTTGTCTCAAGACACACAGAGAGTAAAGAGCAGAGTCAGATTTAAACCAGATTTTCTGCCTCCAAAGCTGTGTTCTGTTTATTCTGCTGCTTCTCATGATGAGGTGAGGCTCAGAGAAATGAATCTTATAATTGCAAATCCAGTCCTCTTCCCAATCTACTATATCCTACTTTCACATAGTTTACATTTTTAGCTACCTCACTTCAATAGCACCCAATAAGCACTTGACAATGTTAGCTGCCTGACAAAGCCAATGTGGTTGAAAATTCCAATTTGAAAATCCTTAAGCTATATACAGAACCACCTTAAAGACAACCAATCACCATAGATAAAGTCAGGAAATCACAGAACTAAAGGGCAACCTGGGGAAAATTGGTTTGCCATTTAAGTTTTAAGATTTAAGATAGGAGAGATTATTCATAAATTGATCCTAGAATATCTGACTTGCTATTAGGGACCACAGAGGCTTATAAATTATAGACTTTATTCAAAAAAAGGAAGAGAATGAAAAAAGCAAAGGAAGGAATAGAGTTTCCTAACTACAGGCCAATGAGTTTCACTTTTTTTCTAGACACTCTTCTAGAACAAGTTATTTAAGGGTTTGTTAATAAACATTTAGAAAAGGAAAAAGACCTCACAGATCACCAGCATGATTTCATCAAGATAAGGTGATACCAGAATAACTTTATTTATTTGAACAGTGGTAACATGCTAGGTCAGGAGAATACTCTTGATTATATAGTTTGCCTAGATTTTATCATAAAAAAATGCTATTCTAATGAAGAAGACAGAGAAATATGGACTAGTTGAGAGTATGATTAGATGGATTTGGAACTTGTTTAATGGTTAGATCCAAAAATTAGCAATTACATTTTATTTTCATATTAGATTTCTCTTCTTCCTATCTTTTCATCTCTCCTTTCCCCCTCTCTCCAACCCTGTCACAGCCTAATATAAAATCAAGAAAAACAAAATCCCTGTTATAAAGCTGTGCAGTCAAGAAAAACAAATTCCCATTTTGGCCATATTTAAAAACAGGTCTTATTTTGCACGCAAGCATATCTCACATACTCGTAGCAGTAGATGATGGGGCAATTAGATGCTCAGTGGATAGAATGCTGGATCTACAGTCAGTAAGACTCATCTTCCTGAGTTCAAATTTGGGCTCAGACACTCAATAGCTGTGTGACCCTGGGCAAGTCACTTAACTATTTGCCTCAGTTTCCTCATGGATAAAATGAACTGGAAAAGAAAGTGGGAAACTATTCCTGTATAACCCCAAAGGGGATCATGAAGAGTTGGACATGATCAAAACAACTGAAAAACAAACAAAAATCAGGTAGGTAGGTAGCATGTTTCATCCTGAGTTCTTTGGAATTGTGCTTGATCAAGGTATTGCTCAGAGCTCCTAAATCTTTTAATGTTATTTGCTTTGATGATGTTGCTTTTCTTGTATCGTTCTACTAGTTCTATTTACTCTGCATCAGTTCAGACAAGTTTTTCTATGTTACTCTGAAATCATCCTCTTTATCATTTCTTAAAGCACAATAGTATTCTATAATATTTATATACCATAACTTGATGCCTTTGTGCAATTTTGCCTCAGTTAAATTCATTTCATGTGCCAGAAAAGCCATCACCTGTGATATCACTGTTCCTCGCTAAAAATAAAGGGCCAACAAACAACAATAATAACACCCTATAACTTGTTCAGCCATTCCCCTACACGTGGTCATCCTCTAGTTTTCAATTCTTTGTCAGCCCAAAAACTACTTTAATTCCTTCTTATATATATGGAGATTTTTCTTCTTTCTTTGATCTCCCAAATAGTGTCTTTTATTTAACTGAGAAAGTCATAGATGACCTCCTTATCAAATTGGCATGGGATTCAAAATCTGGGAGGGACAACTCCCACACTGAGTAATAGACAAGAATCATGTAGACTCAAGCAGTTTAGAGCCTTAGAATAAATCTAATAAAATGTAATAGTGATTTGCCCCAGGTTCACACAGCTAGCAAGTTTCTGAGATCAGATTTTAATTCACAAAAATAAGTCTACCTAACTCTAGACGTAGTACTCTTTCCACTGGGCCACCTAGATGTCTCCTGAGATCTACTTGGGTTAAAAAAAATCATCTTCATCAGTATAAACTGGGTGAGAGCCAGTTAGATAGATCATCTGAAAAAGCTTATTAAATTATAATTAACCCAGTGTGTGGGATATCACAGACAAGAAAGCTAAAGCTATATCAATCTATATTCTACCATGAATCATATCCTGGACTGGGAAGATACTAGTATGCTGCCCTGATCAAATGACATTTGGATACTATATTCAATTCTGGGCACAGCATTTTAGGAAGGAAACATAATCAGTAGGGAAACCTGAATGTTTCACACCATGTAAAGATCAGTTAATCTATCTAGGTGAAGAGTGTGTGTGTGTGTGTGTGTGTGTGTGTGTGTGTGTGTGTGTGCACATGTGCCTATCCAGCACCATAAGAATTGGGCAGACTATCACATGGAAAGTGGGGAGCTAGGAGACCAGGGTCTATAGGGGATAACTTGGGAAGTTGCAATAGACAAATTGAGGCTTGGATAGCAGGACAAATTTCTTAGAAATTAGAGCCATTCAAAAGTAGAATGAGCTACCACCAGATGTTAAGGATTCTTATTCACCAGAGCTCTTTAATCAAAGTCCAAGTTATTATTTGTTGCTTTTGCTATGGAAGAGATGCTTGTTCAAAGAAAGGCCAGCATTATATGGCCTCTAAGCTCCTGTCAAACACAGAGATTCTGTGAAAGCTCACCATGTAGTCCCATTTTTATTATTAGTAGTAATAATTTTGAGCTATCAGCAGAGCCATAGCTAGGAATTCTGGTATCTAGGGCAATTTAAGTGAAGAAGGGAGCAAGAAAGACTTGGGGAGAGTTTGCAGAGAAATTCCAGGACATTAACCCATTTCAAGATGATGCCATTTTTGAGCAGGATAATGAGGATAGGAGCAGGGGCATAACAGACTGAGGAAAATTTGTCTAGAATTTTGAAAGCCCTCAGAATTCTACCTGGGCTTTCCCAGGCTACTGAATCAGTGTGCTCCCCATGAAAGGTACTACACAGGCACTACCTTTTAGAATACTGGAAGAGCTGGCTCCGCAGACTAGGGCATGGGGGAGGGCAGGGTAGCCATATGGCATAGCTTGAGAGAAGGCGTGGAGGTAGGAGTGGGACAAATGGACAAATATCACCAGATAGTTTTCATATGGAGTCAGAATAGAGGGCAGGAAGAAGCACTATTCACCAAACCCATGGGCTGGCAAAGAGGTTGGGTTTGGTGCTTTGTTGCAATGTGGTACTAATTGCACCAAATAGCCCTCCCCTCTCCACTTTGTATGATTGACAGGTCATTAGTATGTTGCAAGTGACAATCTATCATCAGTGAAATTTCAACATTCCTTAACTTCTCTGGGATTGCCTTCCTTCATTTTTCTTGATCATGAAGGTCAGGGGGAAAGCATAGCTTTGACATGCTTGCTGCCTTTGGAAACAGCCCTAACACATACTTGCATTCAATTGGCATTGTTTGGAGTGAGGAGTGTTGAAAATAGGGATCCTCTCTTTAGCTCACTGTCCTTGGAAACTGCCATTCATTTATCGTGGACAGTTTATTATAAATGGAATGGAAGAAGGGGGACCAGCAATGGATTTGGAGGCACAGAATGTTAAAATTGGATAAGCCCTTTGAGGTCATATAGTCCACAAATCCTTCTTTTTACAGAAAAGGAAACTGAGGCCCAAGCTGGGGAAAATTAAGTGATAAATGATAAGCAGAGGCCAACTTTTCTGAATCTTTAAAATCATGAGCTTTTTGACCCTTTCCTAGATACAACATTTTCTCCCTTGAATTTGAAGACCAAAAAACTAACAGTTTATATGGGAAATTCCTCTTCCCTTTGATGTCCTTTCATCTTCAGTCACCCTTCTCAGAAGATGTCTTCTCTGATTGTTCTAAATCATTCTTCTGTATACTTTTGCAGGTCTAAGTATTCTTTTTCTTTTTTCCAGGGCTTGGTTTAATCTTTTCCATCAAAACAATAAGCTCTCCTGAGGGCAGGATCTATATTCTGTTCCTTTTCTAACTTCTCTTCTCCAGTAAGTTTAGACTAGTTTTCATTTAATCTCTGTTGATTGTAGTGAAAAGGTTAGGGATTTATGAAACTTCTCAGTAAAGGGACACATTCTTAGATCCCATATTCACTCTGAATCTTGTTTTTATCCTATCCCCCAGCTCCACATAGAAGCCAGGAATTAGACTGAAGTGAGTTTGGGGAAAATAACACTGCTATTTTTTTAGGTTGCCTAGGATCAAGGGATTGGGTCCTAGAGATGCAAAGACAGCCATCAAGTTGCCTCTGAGCTCAAAGAGGGTTTATAAAACAGTACTCAGATGAATAAATGTGAGGTAATGGGAAAAGAATGAAAACATTCACTTGGTAAAAGGGAAAGGGAGCAAGAAAGATCTCAAAAGAAGATAGCTTCTGAGTTGAACCTTGAAGGAATTATAGGAACATTTCAGTTAGAGGTGCCAGGAAAGGCAATTAGTAGCCGTAGAGCATTGGAAAATCTCTTGAAGAGAATAAATGCTGAAGCCTATTGCTTGTTTAACTTTTCTCTATATACTCTGAATCTCTGGAAGTCAATTTCCCTATCAATACTTAGAGTTTGAGACTAAAAAAAATTCCCCCAAACAGCAAGCAGATAGGATTCTCTGGTCTTGGCTGAGGACTCTAAAAGTATTTAGGATACAGCTCAAGTTGTAGTTCTAACCTCTTTTGGGTGGTCTTCTCAGTCTCCAAGTCTCTCACTCACATTTTAAAAGGGTAAAAAGCCAGTCAGAGGTAGCAGGAGAGCTTTGATACCTGAAGGAACCTGAGAAAGGTAAAGTCCTTAAGAACAGGAATTCTCTAATGTTTTTGTATTTGCATCTTCCATCCTTGGCATTGTGCTAAGTTCTTGGCATATAATGAGAACTTAATAAATGGGCATCCATCCATCCATTCATTCATGGAAGTTTGGTAGGTCAGTGATGGAAGAGGAAGATAATGGATATCACTAGGCATTGGGGAGAAAATTCTCTCTCACTAGGAAATAAAATGTCTTCTATGACACAAGCCTCATGACAGATTCTTCTCATGGGATCGGACACCCTTGATGACCTTGCTTTCCTTGGTGACTTGGAGCTTTTGTCCAGTAAGGTAACTCATAAAAAATTATGAAATGGAGGAAAAGGCAGCTTAGTGACTATATTGAGATCTTTTGTATTTGAATGTCTTTCTTGCTCTGTCTTCTGGGAGAACAAGAAGAGGGAAAGAAACAAAATGCAGCATTTGCTTCTCTCTAGGCAGGAAAAACTAGAGAATAATAATCCTCTAACCTGTAGTCAAGGAAGAAAAGTCCATTTCCCAATATTTTGAGAGATAAGACAGATATTGGTGTGTTAAAGTTAAGCTCCTGAATAATCTTTGACTTTATAATGAAGCTATTAATTTTAATCGGTCCAGAATCCCTATGGCAAGTCAAAATCAGAGCTGCATTCCTTCCCAAAGGGAGGAAAGAAGTCCAGGCTTTACCTTGTAGGAGGAATAATACTGTTCTGGTGCCTTCTCTGGAAGTTGGGAGAGTGTTTTCTTTGGTCTGGGGCTGGAAAGCCCAGGGAAAAACAGGCTGGATACTACCTATGGAACCAAGTGATTTTTCCCCTGGTTGAAACATTTAAATTGGCAGTTTTCCTCTTGATATAAATCTTTTTTTTTTAACAGCTTCCTTCAGCAAGCTGGGGTTACTCACTGTCAGTCTTTCTTAGAAACACATTACAAATAAAGAAAAATTCTTGGGACCCTAAATAGTATAATACCAGTAAATAGTGCTAAGGAAGGTACGTATCCTTTCTTCTCTCTTTTCTTCTGGACATAATTTTGCTGAATAATACCTATGTCTCACCTGTCTATACTATACCCTTCTTGCTCTCCTTCCCTGCTACTCTGATTTTCCAAATAGATGCTGAAGTATTAATCAATCACACCCTATTATAAAAATCAGCTGACATTTCTTTTTTCGGGTCCAGCAGATTCCTTTCCCAATATTTTATGGAGTTTTTTTTTTTATTGTCAATGAAGGACAGACAATAGTGTCTTAGTGGATAGAGCAAACTGGCCTCAAAATCTGGAAAATGATCACATAGCATATCTGTGCTAAGACTCTAAATTGTAGAGAGGGTACCAACTTGCACAGGTAGAAGGAGTTTCTTCTGCTAATGAAACCAAAGGTACATGTTCTATGTCTTTAAAGTCTGAAAGTACTTTATATATATTATCTTTTATGAGCTTCACAATCCTGTAACTTAAGCATTATAGTTGCTGTCATTTCTATTTTGCTGAGAAGCAAAGGGTCTTGCCCATGGTCACAGAGCTAGTCACAGTTAGAGAACCCATATCTTTGTGACTCCAAACACAACCCTATTTTCATCACAGAGAAAAACCATTGTGTTACTTTAAAGAACCCTACCATGGGCTCCATATGCATGTGATTCGACCACATCTTCCAACCAAATCACTATATAAGAATTCAATATATGTAGTTTTTGTTTCTCTAGATAGGATCTAATTCCTCTGATGATTTCTGGAAATTACTCTTACCTGGAATTACACTTACCTGGCTCTTTCTATGGACCCTACTTCCTAATTTAGAAGTGACTGGCTCAAGAAAAAAGTTACATATGCCCAAAGGGCTATCAAACTGTGCATTCTCTTTGATTCAGTAGTCTTACTTCTGGGTCTGTATCACAAAGATATCACAAAAGAGTGAAAAGGACCCACATGCACAAAAATATTTGTAGCAGTCTTTTTTGTAATGGCAGGAAACTGGAAATTGAGTGAATGCCTCTCAGTAGGGGAACTGGTTGAACAAGTTATGGTATATGAATGTAATGGAATATTATTGTTCCATAAGAAATCATGAGCAGGATGATTTAAGAAAATACTAGAAAGACTTAAATGAACTTATGCTAAGTGAAATGAGCAGAATCAAGAAAGCATTGTACACAACAACAAGAAGATTATGTTATAATCAATTGTGATGGATTTGGCTCTTCTCAACAATGCAGTGATTCAAGGCAATTCTAATAGAATTGGGATCAAAATGCCATCTGCATCCAAAGAGAAAACTGTGGAGATTATGGATGGAAGCATAGTATTTTCATCTTTTTGTTGTTTTTTCCTTTTTCATGTTTTTCCCTTTTGATCTGATTTTTCTTATGCAGCATGATGAATATGGAAGTATGCCTAGAAGAACTGAACACATTTAACCTATTAAAAAAGAAAAAAAATAGTTATATAGATAAGGCAAGACAGAGGATGTCTATTATTTTGACTTCCCTCATGGATAATCATCCCATACCTTAGGAATAAAGTTTTCCCCTTTCTCTGCCCACTTAGCTTGGTCGTTGTAATTTTCTGCAGAATGGAACCCCAAACTAGTTATTATTAGGAAAAGGATAAAGATTTTTTGGAGGCAATGGGAATAATCTTTGGTTCTTGGAACACAGAAGCTAGGTTTAAATTCTACCTCTGATATTTAGCACTTGTGTAAACTGAGACAAATCATTTAAACTTTCCTGAAATTCAACCTCTTTGTCTCTAACATAAAGGACTTGAATTACATTATAACTAAGGTTATAGTTTCAGAGGTATGTTCCTATGATCCCAGGATGGGCTTTTCCTCCTTGGGTTCTCTCTTGGACCTTATTTCCTTCTTCTCAAGCATCATTTCCTTTCTTCCAGTGAAGAATTCCTATATTCTTCCTTGTTTCTTCCCATGTTTTTGCAGCTTACCAGGACCTTTCTGAACCCCAGTTTGCTCCTGCTCTCAATTCAGAGTAAAGATTTTTGTTGGTGTCAAGGTGAGTAAGAGATGGGGAGGCCATGGATAGAGCTTTCCACCTTTAATGAAAACTAGAAAAATGATGTCTCACTGCCTAGGAGACCCTTAGCAAGAGAAAATGCCTCTATTGATGCCTCTATTCAATTTTAAAAAATCTTAGAAAATAAAGTAGCATTTTTGTTTTCTTTAACATCCTTGTAAAAATAAAGTAATATACATATATATACATATATATCTATATCTATATCTATATCTATATCTATATATGTGTGTGTGTGTGTGCGTGTGTGCGTGTGTGTGTGTGTGTGTGTGTGTGTGTGTGTGTGTGTGTGTGTGCATGTTTGAAATCAGATTTTCCTAACTTCAGGCCCAGCATCACCAAGGTCTCAGTTCAAATCCTGTTTCTGAAACTTCTTAGGTGGGTGTCTCTGGCAAATCAAAGATCCCTTCTGAGCCTCATTTGTAAAGCAAGGAAAATTACTTCTGGAGCTTATCTTCCACAGGATTGTTTTGAGATGAGGCAGGGGAGGGAGAGACAGTGAGACTCAGAGAGAGAGACACACAAAGAGAAAGACAGAGACAGACAGAGACAGAGACTAAAAGACAGAGCAAGAAAGAGTGACAGAGAAGAGAGAGAGAGAGAGAGAGAGAGAGAGAGAGAGAGAGAGAGAGAGAGAGAGAGAGAAAGAGAGAGAGAGAGAGACTGATAAATGTAAAGCGTTATATACCCATATCTATGATTCTTATTAGAATCATCATAATTATTATGTCACCTCCAAATTTATTTTCTTCTCTAAGCTAAATATCTCAAGTTGACTAGAAATAAAAGACACTCTTTCTGCCTTGGGGAAATGAGGATAAACATCTAAAGAACTCTGCTTATAAAGCTGTTCATTTAGATCTGTCAAAGACTCCTTTTAAAAATCATGCCTTCTCCCTGTTGGAGCTGAGCCCATTTTGCCCAAGTGTCCTTCGGATGGGAGCCATCTGTTAAGACAGTGAATCAGGCCTATCTGGGGGCTGAAAGAATGAACCCCTTGGGGAACCAAAACTTCTGGCTCATGACCCCCAAATAATGTTTTTCTCAGCCAACTAATACCTCCCCCATATGGTTCCCTCCCTTCTCTCCTGCCAGCCTTCCCTAGTGTTTCATGGTTCATGCTTCCCACCAGATAGTGGTGGATTAATCCTGGCCACTGATGAAGGAAATGAAGATTGAAGTCAGTATTTCAGGGCCAGAAGGAACCTTAGGGTTCAGAATGGTGGAGCTATCACAACTAGTCCAAAGCCCTCATTTTACAAATGGGGAAATTGAAGTGTAGAGAAAGGATATGGCTTACTATCTAATGTCCTACTATAAACTGGTAACAGAGATAGGGCTATGTTTGCTTCTCAACCCCTCCTTTCTCCTTCCAAAACTGCCTCTCTTTGTTTTTATTCTTTAATTGATCTGTCTCTTCTATTCTTCTACACCATTGCTGAACCATTTTAAAGACCTCAGTATATAGTTATGTGGTCAAATTCACATATTAATTGTTTTGGAAAATATAGATTTCTTTCTTGATTTAAAGTTCTTTGTCTCCCTTACCAGGAGGTGATTGTCCTGTTTCACCTTTGTTCTTTCAAACTCATGGTGTATCAACATATTGGTATGAATTCTAAAGTCTTTAGAAGTTTGCCTATGTTGCTATGATTGTAGAAATTGTTTTCATTTTGCTTATTTCCTTATGCATCAATTCATAGGGATCTCCCCAATTTCTTCTGAAGTAACCCATTTCATCATTTCTTATGGCAAAACATTCCATTTGCATACCACAATTTAATTAGTCAGTCACCAGTAGGAATAGTCCTTAATTTCCAGTTTTTGATTCCAATGGAAAGAACTGATATAAATAATTCTGTGCATGTCCTCTTTCTGTGATATCTTTGGGATATAGGCTTAGTGGTGAGGTAATTGGGTCAAAAGCTGTCTCAGAGTTCTTTGTCCCACTCCTTGACTGTTTTGATAATAAGAAATTTGAATTTGTAGAAAGGAGACCTGGGTTTTACTCCTGTCTCTGCCATTTACTACCCAGCAAATAAATTAGGTTAAGTTAATTTACTTTTTTGGAACTCAGTTTTGTCATTTATAAAATGAGAGAATTGGACTTGAGGGCCTCTGGGGTCCTTTTCTGCTCAAAATCTCTGATCCTTTCTTGTGGTGTAATAATCATTTTGTTAAATGAGGGCACTAATACATAAATGGACAAATGAATGAGATGGTGATAGGAGCTCTCCACTTTTCTTGCAAAGATTGGAAGGGATCTCTTGATGCTGCTTGGTAAGTTCTGTCTGCATGTCTGCTGACAAAGCATTTGGCTCCCCTGGGCATCATAAGAACCTTGGGGAGTTGTATCGTTCCTAGAATTTCACACCAATAACTATCACATTCTCTGCTCATTGGGCAGCCACAAGTCACCTTCCTAAATCTTCACGCTTCTGTTTTCTGGCCCTTTCAATTGGATTAGAATTTATCTTTAGGCTTGGCTGACAGATTTGCTTTTAACAAGTGCATGTATATATTAAGCACCCAGTAAACAAAGTACTGTTCCATATATGCTGATAAAATGGCGCCACTTTCATACCAGTTTCTCCATCAATAATAAAACTGAGGCCATTTCCTAAGTTCAACACTTCCTAAATTGCAGCAAGTACTGGCCATTTGAATGAAATAAATACAGTAGTATTCAGACTCTATTATGACTGGCTACTCAGGGCAACAGAGGCCTTATCTCTTTATGTGGAGTCCTGCTGCATAACTAGATTATTTTTATCTTCTCTCCTTCCCCATACTTCAAAACCATTTTGCAACCTTTAAGCTAGGGAGAAAATTTGTAGGAGTAAATTATACCATCTCTAACTTAACTGCTGGCATTTTCATAAAGTAGAAAAATGTATTGGCCAGGGAATTAATGCAACCTGACTTTTAGTCTTAGCTTTTAAACTTACTCATTGTGTAGTCTTCTCTGAGACTCAGTTTTTTAGACTAGAAGATATCTAAGGTCCCTTACAACTCTTACATTCTATGAATCTCTGATTCTATACATGCAATAAGCCTTAGTAAATACAGTGCTTGTTATGTGAAATGAAGGTATTTTATAAATGAACTGTATCTGGAGTTGGGGACCTGGATTCAAATTCCTTCTGTTACTTGATATTAGAGTGACACAAAACAAGTTGCTTTATTTTCCTGGACCTCAGTTTCCTCATCTGTGAAATGAAGGGATTGGACTGGATGAACTCTAAGGTCTCTAGTTGATAATCAGTGTTCTATGATATGAGCTGTGATAGGAAACTGAGCTTCAGATAAATGAAGAGCCAGGCCTGCTGTCATACAAGTAGTAAAAGGTAGTGTAATTGAAAGTCACCTCTTAAAACTCTAAATCAGTGCTATTTTATGAATTACATTTTAGATCTTGCCATGTGCACAGAAAAAATGGTACTCTAATACCACATGCAGTACCATAATTCCTTCCTATTTTCACCCTTTGTCCTTCTCTCTATGTCTCATTTATTTCGTTCATTTCCCCCTTTTCCCTTCTCTTCCGTCCCTGTCCCTTCTTTTCCCTGTCTCCTTCCTCCCTCCATCTTTTCCTTCCTTCCTTCCTTCTTTCCTTCCTTCCTTCCTTCCTTCCTTCCTTCCTTCCTTCCTTAAACACTCATTAAGTTTTTGTTATATAAAATATATAAAAAAATGAATGTACATGTATAACTAAAAATGTTGTTTTACATATAATTAGGGAAAATAAAAAGAAAAATTTTGTGTTAAGTCCTGGGGGAATTATAAAATTTAGATAAGACATAATCCCTGATTTGATAGAGCTTCCATTTTAGGAAGATAATGTAGTATAATATAAATGTGTTTAATACACACTGTCCTAGGACAGTATCAATGATCACTTAAATCATTGGGTTCTAAATATAGCTTTAGGAGAAATGTTAGGTTATCTTGCACAACTACATTGTTTCACAGATGGGAAAATTAAGTAGAGAAAGAGAGGTTAACTTGCTCAAGGTCACAAAATGGCAAATAGCAGGAGTTGAATCTAGGACTTCCAGCTCTAAATTCAGTGCTCTATCCACTCCATACTTCCTTAACAAACAGCAGTCAACAAAGTGCCCTGTGAAGTCTGAGAGGTTAGAGCAATACTATCTGGAGGAATTGAGGATACTTTCTTTAATGAACTGGCTTTTGGGTTTAATTTTTAAAGATAGATAAAAATTGAAGAAAGGGATAAAAAAATATCAGATAGACATTGGGAACAAAATGGGCAAAGGGTATGGGATGTTGATGACAGAAAGTAGTCATTTAGAGGAAGTATAATGTATGGCAAGGGGAATTATAGGAGATGAGATTGGAAGGGAAAAATGACAGATTATGGCAGTCTTCAAACACTGTATTTGCCATGCTCCCCTCCACCAAAATCCTTTCACTCCTTATTGTTATTTCCTGGAGCCCTGGTTTTTTTAAGCACCTGTACTGTGGGAGATCTTTCCCAGTCTCCTCAGAGGCTATTGCTTTTCTCTCCCAGATGACCTTCTTTTTGACTTATATATGTCTTGTCTGTATAGAAGATATGTGGTCTCTTCATTAGAATAGAAGTTTTTAGAGAGCAGCTCCTGTTACACTTTTGTTTTTATATCCTCAGAGTTTAACATAGTGACTGGCGCATAGGAGGGACTTAATAATATATGTGCTTATGTGCTTATACTAAGCACACGTGCAATGCATCTTCCTTTGGATTCTAATCTGGAGGGAGGCTAAAAGCAGGTGAGTAGAGAAGTATTGTGTAATAGAGTCAAAAGAGATCAAGAATGGAATCTGAGATGTTAACTAGTTATGTGACACGAGGCAAATTATTCCACCTTTCTGATCCTCTGAGTCTCAGTTTTCTCACCCAGAAAATGTTCATCTCCATCACATTTGCATTCATACTTCACAGGGCAGTGGGAAGCAAACTGATTTTTAAAAAATCCATATCATATTATAAATGTGAATTGTTATTGTTTATTTATGGATTTTGCTGGTGGTCAAACTCTGTCTCCCCACAAGTCCAAAGGGAGATGTAATCTCAAAGAGAAATTCCCCTCTTTGTAGCATTTTGCAGAGAAACAGGCTTTGTCCGGGAATGAATGCCAGCTGTCCCATCTGCAGCAGTGGCTCAGCCCTTCTGGCAGGAGCAGAACACAGATAAACAGCCGCATCCCACAAGGCCTGCCTGGAGATTATGAGAGCCAAATATCTGCCCATCAGCCTATAGCACTTTGAATGAGGGCTTCTGGAAGAGAGAGAGGAGTAAATACACCCAGTGAAGACCCTGGACTATCTCTTCCACACTCAATATTCTTTGTTCTTCACACATTACTTTGTAGTGGTATGGTTGCATCTTGGAGCAAAAGATTCTGAGCTAGAAAGAACCTTTGAGATCACCTAGTCCTATTCCCTCATTTACTGAGTTCTAGAGAGATGGGTCACTCAAGAAATAAAAAGCAGAGTCAGAATATGAACTCAGGGCCTTTGATTCCCACTTAAATATAATTTATATTCCCTTTATTGTCTCAATAAAGCCTTGGTGAGAACCAAGGCTGTGTCTCCATTAACAAGCCAGTTTGGAAAGAAACCAGAGTTGAATTTACTCAAACAAATGCTTATTTTGCACATAATCTATGAATGAAGATGTATTTACTGAATCATAGAAAACAGAAAGAGCTAAAAAGGGATGCTACAGACCATATGGTTCAACCTCCTCATTTTTGAAGAGGAGAGAGCTGAGGTCCAGAAAGAAAAAGTGACTCAGGTAGCATTTCAAGGTAGGGGTGGAACTGAGAATTCAGACTCCTGACTTCTAATCTGAAGCTATTACACTGCCCCCTCCCCACCCCATTCTTCTATCACTTTGTGAGGGCCTGGTTGCAGGATTTTCCTTGCTGGCTTCCTGGGTTTTTTTGTCTGTCTCTGCTTCAATCCCCCTACAAATGCTGCCAGTCTAATCTTCCTAAAACCCATCTTGGATCAGGGAACTCTCTTCCTCCACAAACTCCCCTGTTGCCCAGTGTATTGAGTTTGGTAAACTCTTTATGTATGTAGCATTTAGGCCCCTCATGATTTAGTTATGTTAATCTTCCAGTCTTAAATCCAATGACTTTCTAATCTGTACCATTTGCTTCAACCAGGAACCATATCATCATCCCAGAGAACCACAGATTCTAGATCTGGAGAAGAGCTTAGAGATCATCTAATTGAACTTTGAATGCATTGAATGTCAATTATATCCTTGATCCTTGGGAATAAGGATGGGGGAGGAAAGGGTATCTAACAAGAGACTACTTCTGACTTCGGGATTCATGATTGAATTCACAGGAATTAAAACTCGAAGATATCTTAGAGACCATTTATTTGAACCTGTAATTTAAAATGCATTTTGCATGGCTATAGATGTTTGTTAATCCCTCTCATTTACACATACATGTGCACATGTATGCAATGTTATTTATGTACCTGTATGTATATACATAACACATACACATCTATATATGTCCAGTCTTTTTTTCAGTCATGTCTATCTCTTTGTGACCCCATTTATAATTTTCTCTGCAGACATATGGGAGTGGTTTGCCATTTCCTTTTCCAGCTCATTTTAAGAAAACTGAGGCAAACATGGTTAAGTCACATAGCTAGTAAGTATCTGAAGTCAGTTTTTAATTTAGTAAAATGGGTCTTCCTGACTCTAGGCCCAGTGCTCTATTCACTATGCCACTTATCTATCTATCTGTCTGCCTATCTATCTATCAACATACATAAATGAGGGGGTTGGATTAAATAATCTCCAAGGTGCCTTTTGTCTTCTCAAAGTCAGGAACAATCTCTCTGTCTTTCTCTCTGTCTCTGTCTCTGTCTGCCTGTCTCTATCTCTCTGTCCCTCTCTGTCTCTCTCTCTTTCTGTCTCTGTCTCTATTTGTCTCTGTCTCTTTCTCTCTCTCTCTCACACACACGTACATATAACATGTATGTATGTATATATGTATATGTATATAAATACCATATATATAGTATATTTTAAAAATTGCTTGAATTGAGAATTAAGATAAATATAAGACATGTCTTTTTATATTTATATATCTATATAAGATGAAAGGATTGGACCAAATGTATTTCTCTCTCTTTCTCTCTGTCTCTCTCTTTTATACACACACACACACACACACACACACACACACGCACACACACATATATATATATCTGTATGTTTAAATATACACATATATGAAAACATAAATATATACATATATATGTATGTATAAAGAAATGTATCTATCTATCTATCTATCTATCTATATATTCATGTATATGTATATAAGGAAACTGGATTTCAAAGAGGTTAAGAACTTTGCTTTAAGGCCCAAGATAATAATAACTCAAATCTAAGTCTTCTCATTTTAGTTCCAAGGCTCTTTATACTACTCTATTATTGAGGAGACAAGACTTATAGAAATGAACCATTAAAGAATTATGAGCCATTTACTAACAAGTTGTTAGAATTTAAAATCTCTTATTTCCTCTTTAGTGCTAGTTTGTATATGGAGACATAGACTAAGTGAAGAAGAAAGGACAATTTTCCAGTAATTTGGACAGACTAATCTTCAGGAAAGATTAGGCCAGAAAATTCAGGTAGGAAAAAAATCATTAAACTGTTAACTACTTTCATATTCCTCCATTTAACTCTATCCAAATTCAACCATCATATCTACTTTGTGTAGTGCCATGGGGCTGTATAGTCCTTTCCCCTATATGTGTATATGGTTAGGTAATGGGAATATGACACATAATTAAATAGCTATATAAAAAATAGAACATAATAAATGTGTAGTAACCCCCCACAGCTACATAAACATTTCTATCTTTTCCCATTCACAGAGTGATCTATGGCAAATGAATAGGAAAATATAATTTCTTTTAATAAAAATTAGGAAATTCTTCTTGAGGAGGGGAAATTTAATTTGGGCCTTAAATAGGTTGAATTTCAATAGATAGAGATAGAATGGAGATATTTCAGGCATGGGGAAATGAATGAGCAAAGTTATAAAGGTGAGAAAGAAAGTATGGGATATAGCAGATGTAAAGCAACTTATTTTTGTTGGAATATAGCAAATGTTATGGGTAATAGTAGGAAAAAAACAACAAAAGGTGTGTGTGTGTGTGTGTGTGTGTGTGTGTGTGTTGGGAAGTGAGGAAGAGGAATGGCATATTGCAGATGTCCTTAAATGCCTGATAAAGAAGTTTGGCCATTATTTGGATGGCTATATGAAGCCATTCTAAGGTTTTGCAAAAAAGTGATAAGATAATAATAAGATCACTTGTGCAACATGTAAAGGAAAGATTGGATGCAAAAGAATTGAAGTCAAGGAAATCAATTAGAAGATTATCATAATAGTCCAGGCAAGAAATAATGAGGCCCTAAGTTAGCATCGTTAACAGCAAGAATGGAAAGATGGATATATTGTTAAAGTATGAGTCACTGGATTTGGTGTTTGATTGGAAGTAGAAGAAGAGGTAAGAGCCAATAAATGACTGAATTTTCAGTCTGAATGACTATGATCACCAGGAATAAGGAGGTAGATAATGATAACAGAGAGATAAGCAAGATCAGGTATGAAGGAAAGATGAAGGGTTATTCTTAAGCATGATGAATTTAAGGTCTCTGCCCTATCTATGCCTATGTATAAGTTGCTGTTGGTAGTTTTTGGAAATGCTTATTTTATTCCGTAAATTAAAAAAAAAAGCAAAGGTATGTGTGTGGGGAGAGAAATACTTGGGTAATTTTGCTGAGGGGGTCCTAGTCTACACACATGTGTACACACACAAACATTTATATATATATATATATATATATATATATATATATATATATATATATGCATTACTCATGCATATATATATTTTAAAGGTCTTCTGTAGTTGTTTTTTTGTACATTTGCACAATATTCAAACCACTGGCTTTGAACTTTGCTTTTTTTTTTAATATTTATTGATGTTTTTTGTTTTTGTATCACATTTCCAAACTAGTTTCTTCCCTGCTTTTCAGTCTTTTTTCAGTCTACTCATTTTCTTTTACTCTGTTTTGAACCATTTGGCCTATTCCTAGTCCCACATACATGAAGCTCCAGCTCTTGTTTATTTGCCTTTGTGCAGGCTGTCTCTCACATGAAGAATGAATTGCTTCTTTTCTTCTGTAGCCTCTTGGGATCCTTTGTTTCCTTTAACATTCAGCTAATATGTTATCTTATTTATGAGATTTTTCTGGGATCCATCAGCTATAAGCTACCCCCTCCATAAATGACTTTAGATTCATTTATATTCTTTAAATGTTTGTCGGTGAGTGTGTTATCTCCACTATTAGAATATAAGATACTTGATGGCAGGGCCTTTACCTTCTGTCTTTTTATTCCTAACAGTTAATACAGTGCCTCTTATATAACAGGTGCTTAATTAATACTTATTGATGGGTTGATTTCCAGATATTTATCACTTTGCTTTCTTCATCCATTTAGCATTCTTCTATAACAAAGAAAAACAATTAAACCAAACCAACATAGAGATTCTGTCTGAAACTGCACACAGCATTTTACTTTTATAGTCTTCTACTTCTTCAAGGAGAAGAGGGAGGCACATTCTTTTTTCTCTTTTCATGACCATGATTGGACATTACAATTATACAGAGATGGAATTCAAAGCAGTGTTCTGTTCATTTTCCTTATTTCACACAGTATATTTTTTCTAATTCTAATGATTTCATCTGACCTCAACTGATGTAAGCCTCCCTTATTCCTCTGAATTCCTAATATTAAAATTTGCTTTTCCAATTATTTTCCAGCCTGGGTCAATTAATCAATCAACAAATGTTTGTGGGGTGCTTGCCTTGGGCAAGGTTTGTGCTTTAATAAGCTAAAGGAGAGGTGGGGACAAAGAGAAAGCCTGTGCTCAGAGAACTTGTAGCTCCTAAGAGGAAGGTGAAAGACCTACTTGTGAAAAGAGAGATAAAATCTGGCCTTAGACATTTATTAGCCATGTGACCCTAGGCAAATCACAACTCCAATGGTCTGAGAAAGACAGAAAGACAAGAAGGAAGGAAGGAAGTAAAAGAGAGAGAGGAAAGGGGAAGGAAGGGAGGGAAGTGAAGAGGGAAGGAAAGTAATTTAAGGAATTATATTTTGTATGACTTCATGTGTATAATTGATAACACATTGCTTGCCTTCTCAAGGTGCAGAGTAGGTAGGCAAGAGGGAGAAAATTTGGAACTCAAGATTTAAAAAATGTTAAAAATATTTTAATGTAAACCACCTATATATACTATAACATATTTGACATGTTTATAAGACTGCCTGCCATCTACAGGAGGGGGTGGAGGGAGGGAAGGGAAAAATCAGAACAGAAGTGAGTGCAAGGGATAATGTTGTAAAAAATTACCCATGCATATATTCTGTCAATAAAAGTTATAAAAAATGTAAATCACCCATACTTCCTCAATCCAGTAATACCATACATAATCTGTTTCCAAAGATGATTGTTGCTTGTCCTTCATTCTCAAAGAGGACCATGACATTAGAGAGGTAATGCCATGATATGCAAGTGAATTGAATTGAAGTGAGGGAAGGCTGAGCAAAGTCCTCCACCTTACTTTCTTCATTGGAACCATCTGGATCCAGTGGCAAGATATAGATCAGGACAATTGAAGATGCAAAGATTATTAGGGAGAAAAGAATGTTTATACTATGGCCCACGGGCCAGATGCTGCCTGCTAAGGATGTTTATGTGTCCCTTTGGGTTATGGCAAATGGGCTGAGGGGCGGAGACAGAGTGTGAGCTTTTGTTTGTACTGTAGTCCCGCCCTCCAACAGTCTGAGGGACAGTGAACTGACCCCCAATTTAAAAAGTTTGAGGACCACTGATTTATTACAACTCTTTGTGGTAGCAAAGAACTGGAAATTGCAGTAACGGCCATGAATTAGGGAATGACTGCATAAGTTGTGGTATATTTTTGTGATGAGAAATGATGAGCCCAATGATTTTAGAAAAACACTGTAAGACTTTCATGAAAGAATGAAGAATACAATGAGCAGAAACAAGAGAACATTGTATACAGCAATGGCAACATTGTTTTAAGGATGAGTTTGAGTGAATAAATTATTTTATCTATTATAAATACCAAATAAATAATAAAGGACATATAAAGAAAGACAAGATTTACATCCATAGAAAGAACTGACAAATAGAAGTATGTACAGAAAAATTAAATATATATATATATATATATATATATATACGTATGTATATATATAAATATATATGTATGTATATATATATATATATATATACAAATTTGTATGTATGTATACACACATACATATATTACATACAACAACCTATTTGTGTCTAGTGGTAGTCTGTGTAGGGCAAGGAGGCAGGAAGAAAAAAAAGAAAGAAATTTACATCATAATTTTATTGTATTCTTAAAATTAATAGCAAATTATATATAGTAGATTTTCAGTTTCATGTACAATAGTCTCTTATTGTACTATGTTACAGAAATGCTTGTTTTATTCTATAAATTAAAAATAACATATATATGTCTATATGTATATATAGATAAGTATACATATGTATATATATATTATATAAATGTAATTGGGAAATATGTAACAAAATAAATAAAAATATTTTATATATATATATACATATATATATAAAATAAAGTATTTAAAATAGTTTAAGAAAACAAAAGCTGTCATGAGGTATTGTGCAGTCAGTGACAAATGCTTCGTTTTAAAGATTAAATGCCATTTGAGATCCTGAGGAAGGAAAAACTCCTCACTCATGGTTATAGAATAGAAGGTCTAGGAGGTGGAATTTGAGACTTGAAGATGGCCAAGGTTTGGCAAAGAACAGAGCACCTTCCATGAAGTCATGGTCCACTTTTTTTTTTTTTTTTTTTTTGTCTTTTACTAGTCAAGACTAAACTTTGACCTCTCTCACATACACTTGGAGATGGATCTAGAGAAGAGAATTTTGTGTTTCAGGATTCTCTCTCACCTTGCAAACAATATAATAACTAAAAAAAAAAGTCTTAATTGAACACTTGGAGTAGAAGGCAGGAATCTGGGAGTCAGTTGACCTGAGTTCAAATCTTAGTTTTGTTACTAACATGCTATGTTGACTTGGGATAAATTGCTTTTCTCTGGGCCTCAGTTTCCATATTTTGTTAAGTGAAGGGCTTGAAATTCATCAAGATAACTGCAGATCTGAGATTCGGTGACTTTAATCTCTGTTCTTCTTTAACTCAGACAACCTGCTTTGAGAATAATGGATGTGAAGATATTTGATAACATTTAAAGCATGAGACTGTTATGATATTAAACCAGAATCTGAATGGCAGCAACAGCGCGGGATGGTCCCAGAGGACATTGGGGTATTGTCTAATAACCTGAACTTTTTGTTTTGCTTTAAATGAGGTCAGGGGAAAGATCTGAGGATTTAGCTTTTAATGCTGGTATAGAGCAGAAATTCTCCTACCCCCTCAATTGCTATTTCCCTGGAGGTTGTGAAGTACACAGCTTTTAAAGGGCCTCCCTGATGGGCTGCAAGCTAATGCTGAAGGTAGAGAACAGAGATAGTGTGAGGTACAAGCAAATAAAGCAGAGTAGTTGTTAAGTGCCAATTAACCTAAAAGAAAAATTTACAACAGATGAACTATAGTTCAAAGGTTATCTCCAAGATTAGAATAATGCCTGATTTTTGCTTATTGATTTTTACTCTTTTAAACCATTTTGGGTTTGAATGTGTATAAAGTAGAGTCAAGTATATTTGAGTAGAGGCCATTGCACTGTTAAGTCTCACTTCTGCCTCTTGGTCAAATCAGCTCTTCTCTCTAGACCTCAGCTTCCTCATCTATTCTTGTAGAGTGAGGCTGATGACTTTGCACAACCCCACCTCACTTAAATCTAATTCACTGGCAAGTAGGGATATCACTTTCTCTATGTCATGGGTCCTCTTTGAGGATTTACATGTTGGCAAACATTTGTGCAACAATTTGAGATTAGGGTCCCCTATTTTTAAGTTTATTACATAATCTACCTATAAGTTTCTTATCTCCTCCCCCAAGTGACTCTAAGAGTGACAAGGTCAGAGATTATGACTTATTGGTGGTATTTTTCCCTAGCACAGAGCCTGACAGGTACCCAGTAGGACTAAATCAATGATTTGTATCTTCCATACCTAGCACAGTGCTTGGAACATAGTAGGTACTTAATAAATGATTACTGATTGTCTAACTCCTGATGTGAGATTCTTTCCTTTGTGGTAGTTTCCTAACCATCTAGAGTTGACAAAGAAAACCTGAAATACAGTATAGGACTCACATCATTAAAATGAAAACTTCTTGAGAGCAGGCTCTATCTTTCTTTTTGCTTGTATTTGTTTCCCTGGTTCTTAACACAGTACCTGGAAAGTAATGAAGTGCTTAGTAAATACGTATTCCTTCCCTCCCTCTCTTCTTTCCTTCCTTCTTTCCATCTACCTTTCCTCTTTCCCTTTCTCCCTCCCTCTTTTCCTACCTTCCCTCTTTCTTTCCTCTCTTCCTTTTTTTTTTCTTTCCTTTCTAAGTAGAAGCCATTTCTTGCTTTTAAGAGATTCTCTTTTCCCAAACTGGTTATTAGAAGAGTTTTACATCAAATAGATTAGATATTGCCTCCTATTTGAGAATAAAAGTAATTCTCTTTTTCATTTGCTTTTGATTTCACAAAATGAACTTAATTGAATCGGCACTTAGTTACAAACCAGTAATGCCCCAAAGGGACTAGAACAGGGAAGGCCCAGTGGAATGTAAGCTTCCAGAAGGTAGGCTTTTATTTTTGCATTCTTTGCACCTAGAAAAGTGTCTGTTACATTGTAGATGCTTAACAAATACTTTTAAAATTAAATTGAACAGGCCTGAATTGAACACTAACCCCAGTTCCAAACACACATGTAACACATGAAGTAGAAAGCTCAAAATCAATGATGCTATTAAAGGAATATAAGATTGCCTCTCTCCACCCCTAGTCTTTATCCCCCCATTGTTGATATCAACAATTTCCAGTCACAAAGCAGGAGTTAACTCTAGGCTTGTGTGGAAAGAAGATAACTTCAGAGCCTAGATGAGCAATTCACTTTGTAATCCTATCCAATTGAAAGGCCAGGGATGGATAAAGGTTTTTGCTGACAATGATCAGCAGGTCAGGGAGTGTGAGGAAAGGCTAATTTAGCTCAGATGGTTAAAGGACTCAAAAACAGTTCTTGTAAAAGGATATGGGTTCATTCCTTAAAGGAATTCCAAGAAAAACTGAGTGAAAATCTCTCTTAGTATATGGTGATGACTGTTTATAGAGGAGAATTAACTCTTCCAAAGACCTAGGATTTTTATCTTTGTCTTGGAGAGGCTCCTTTGTCTCCTGTCTCCAGGCTTTGTCTGCTAACTCTCTACCTCCATCCTTAGCACTTGAAATGTGCTTTGAAGAAAGCTAAGAATTCTGTGAGATCCAGGCAAGGAGGATATAGGGAACCATCTAAGCAAGAGCAAAGGGGTGGGAAATGAAGGTCATGTATGAGGTGGAATGGAAGTTTCATGCCATAGGCAATAAATCCGTATTGACTGAGTAAATGAAATAAAATAATCCACATTCTGTATAATCGATTTTCTGTTATCCACACAGACCAAAATACCAAAAAATCCAGAAACCAAGATGAATCTTCCCAAACCGGGGAAGACTAAATGATTTCCAAGTTCATTGACATATATTTATCCTTGATATCCTTATCTTGGGTAAGAGAATGCTTTGTACCTGACAAAAGAAAAGATAGCAGAAATTGTTGACATGCTGTCCTCGTGTTGTTGTTGTTGTGCACCTGTTTTTAGTTGTGTATGACTCTTCATGACCTCATTTAGGATTTTCTTGGCAGAAATACTGCCAAAATGATGTGTCATTTCTGTCCCCAGCTTATTTTACAGATGAGGATTCTGAAGCAGGTAGGATTAAATTACTTTCCCAGGGTCTAATAAGTGTCTAAGGCCAGATTTTAACTCAGAAAGATGGGTCTTCCTGACTTTAAGTCCTACAGTCTAAGTACTGCACCTTCAGCTGCCTGGAGCAAGGTGTTAAGGATGCAAAAAATGGAAATACAATAGTTCATACTCTTAAAGAGCTTATTGTCATTAGGAAGATATGATATGAACACACATAGTAAATGTAAAATATATATAGGGTGATATACATATGGATGCATATATATCCATTTATGTATATGTGTATTTATATAGATCTATCTATCTATCTACACATATATACGTATACTGGAACATTTTTCCTCTTCTACTTTGACTATTGATATCCTTAGATTCCATTTAGTTCCAGCTAAAATCCCTTTTTCACAGGAAGCCTTTTCTCTTGAACCCAGTGCTTTTTGTCTTTTAATTGTTTCTATTTATCTTGAATACAATTTACTTTATTTGTTTGCATTAGATTAAATTAGACCCCATTAGATCATAAACTCCTCAAGTGCAGTGACTATCTTTTGCTACTTTGTATCTCCCCAGTGCTTAGCACAGGAAGGGTCTGGAACATAGGAATTTAATAAATGTTTACTGATATGAATATATATATATATATGCATGTATTCATACATAGACACATACTTACAAAGGAATGCAAAATATATATAACATAATACAAATTAATTTCAAGGAGAAATTAATGAGAGAGGGAGAGAGAAACTGACAAGGAGTTTCAGCATACCACAATAATATCCATGCTTCTTTATATATTAACTTTCCTAAAGTAGTCTCTCATCCAATGATCTCATTTTATCATCACAGCAACACTTTGAAAGAGGTAATACAGGTTTATTTATACCCATTTGATAGATAAAGAATTAGTGTTAATAGAATTAGAACCAGACCAAAGAGTCCTGACTCCTTGTCCTTGTATCTCACATATATCTAGTTGTTTCACGTGGTCTCTACCATTAGACCGTGAGATCCTTGTTGGTTTTGTTCTTTGTTTGCAAATAGAGAAATAGAGGACCGGAGCACATCTGCATTGGCTCACCCCAGAAGCCTTTTTCCATTGACTACAAATTCAGAACAGGGCAGGGGGTTATGGGTGCTTTGCTGCATTCCTGTATGTCCACATGATGAAAGTTTCTCCACTCACAGTTAGTTAGAACTAGGACTTGGGGGAAAGAGCCCAGAGAATCACTTCTTTTGTCTCTCCACCTCCCCACCCCCTACCAGTCTTTAGGTCATATATCTCTGGAAAATAAGGCTGCACCTTTTGCCTTTTCATTAATCCTTTTCCATTCTAGGTGAAAGGAGAAGAGGTATTTATCTGACCTGGAAGAACCAGCCATTGAGATCTAGGAGTTCAGGAATCTAGCCAGCCCAGTTAAAAGGCTTGAGCCTTCTAGAAGCTGTCACTGACAGGTTTGGATTTGAACTTGGTTGAGCTAATATATAGCTGAGCTATAAACCTCATCCCCATCAGACAAGATGTCATGGAGGATCATGCTCCTGAGATGTTGGGGAAAATCTCTCTCTCTTTCTCTCTCTCTCTCTTTCCATTTCTCTCTGTCTCTGTCTTTCTCACACACATATACATGCATACACATATATATCTATATTTTATTAATTTGTATGTATTTGTATAGGTAAATTATATGTATGTACAAATGCATATATAACCACATATGTTCTTACTATAATTTTAAATAGAAATCCTTTTGTAAAAGCTAACCTGATGCTGAATGATGAAATTGAATTTGATTAATAGCCACTGGACCCCTGTAATGGGGATGAACATATCTAGTGCATCTTGAGCCAGTGACAGTGAAATGTGATTTCCCAGTTCTACAGGGTACTAGAGAAGCTTGTGGGATATAAAATATAATAGCCATGGGTTTGGCTCTGATAGAGTGGGGCCAGAATTAACTATATTACATTAATATTGTGGTAAACAGAAGCATTTCTAGCCTAGGAGAGAAATATCCAAAATGGTGTTACCCATCCCATTCCCCATCTCATGTTCTTAGACATATCACAAACCAAGACAGATTTCTGGAAGCATTTATAATAATATTGAATAAGGGAAATTCTATATCTTAAAATATAGTGTTTGGTTAAGATTCCAGAATAATAGTAATTTATTCTGCATCTTAGAAGTGGTTAATTAATATTGTGTGTCCCTGTCTAATTTCTTTGATTTAGAATAATAGATTTAGAGCTGAAGACACCTCTGAAATCATTAGTTTAATTCTTTCATTTTACAGTTGAGAAAACTGAAACTTAAGTTAGGGAAGTTAAGTGACTTAGCTAGGTTATAGAGATAATGAGCATCAGACACAAGATTTGAATCCACGTCCTTTGATTTAGAGTCAGAATTCTATCATTCTTCCAGAATCATGGACTGTGCAGAATCATTGGAGTGAGAAAGCTAAGCGCAAGAGCTATGCCTAATCATTTCTATTTTCTACTTCTGCTTTCCCCCACGATAGGGGATGCTCAATAAAAGTGTTGAACAGAGAAATGAATACCTAATAATGTAAACTTGAGGCACTCTGGGTACTTGGGTTGGGGAGCCCTTCAGCAATTGCATTTTGTCAAAGAATGAGTCAAAGTCAAAGTGTCCTAGATCACAAGCTGGAAATTGCAGGGGGGAACTCTAAAGAGATCTCTAGTTTCTTAACATTTAGCTGTACTGGTAAAAGAGTGAGCCTATAGGAAAACATTTCTCAAAAAGAGACAGCATTGTAGAATGCATTTTTCTTTCCTACCCACAAGTAAAAGAGGCATTTCCTCTTAGCAGTGAGGAGAAATCTTGATAACAGAGCCTGAGTTTCTCTATCAGGCCTTAAAAGGTTCTAGCAGCAGTATTCATCAAGATAGACTAGCAGGAATAGGTGATGAGGAGGGGGAAAGAGAGAAAAAGAGAAAGAGGGAGAGAGAGAGACAGACAGACAGACACAGACACAGACAAAGACAGACAGATAGACAGACAGGCAGACAAAGATAGAGTTAGAAAGACAGACAGAGAAACCAAGATAACTAGTTAGCTTTTGGGCTTCCTCATATTTATAGGATGCCCGAGCTTTTCTCAGATCATGGAATGTAGAGCTGGAAAGTATTTGGGATTATCTTTGAGATGATCTAATTCAGACACACACACACACACACACACACACACACACACACACACACACACACACATTTTATAGAGGAGCTGAAGGGGTTCATCCAAGATCCTACAGGGACTTGGTGATGAACATGGGTCTAGGGTCCCATGTCTGGGCTCTCAATCTATTTGTATTTTCCATTGTACAATGTTTCCTCTCTAATGACAAGATTATATCTGAAGAAAACAAATTGAACCTACCTGGCTCTGTCCCCTTTGTGTCTCCGGTTTCATGTTCTACATTCTATTTCAGACTCTAGAATATTATCTGGGCCCCACAGGGGCATCTAGAACCAATAAAGTCCTCATATAGGTCTCCTCAGCTCTTTGCTGCTTTTCTGGTCTTGGGAAGGAGAAGGTCAGGGCTGAGAGAGCTAAATCCTTAATCTGTTTTCACCCAAACACAAACCATGGAGTCAGCTTGTTATGACTGAAGACTGATCCTAAAATGGAATATTTGGCTTTAAGGAGCCAGTTGCCTCCAAATGTGAACTTGAAACTACTCTGGAAACTCAGACAGAGCAGTGCCCCAGTGGAGAAGATCTTGGGGCCCACAAAACAAAACAAGGGCCTCCCACATTTAATTGAATTGAGTTAAATTGCTGATGTTATTTGTGTCTCTAGTGTTTCTGTGGAAAAAACAGGAGCTTGAGTATTGAGGCTTCTTTGAAAACCCTGATCCTTTCTTGTTTCTCTGCACTACACATCCAGTTCATCAGGCATGGCCTCTTTGGTTAAGGCTTTCTGACAAGTAGTGTCACCTAGTGTGCTTAGAACTCCGCACCCAGAGTGAGCAAGACCTGGGGTCAAATCTCAGCCCAGACTCTTACTCTATGTGACACTGAGCAAGTGACCTGATTTCTTCCGAGCCTATTTTCTCTTCTGTAAAAAAGAGGATAATGATTTCTGCATCATGGGTAAGGCTCAAATGAGATATGTAAATGTAAGTTATTAATATTCTTCAAAATCTGTCTGAATCAGAAGTCAGTGACATTATGGTAAAACAACCAAGGTGATTGATGGGAATGGCCATCATCTGTCTTCCCATCTCTGTCTTCCTTCTACATCAAATTTCACTAATCCTAAGGAAGAATAGGAGCAAAATTTCACTTTGTCAATTCATTCAATTGAACTAGTAAGTATTTGTTGATCACCTACTGTGTGCCGAAAGGGGGTGTGATGGGGGAGGGCAGGAAGTGAAGAATCACAGCAACCAGCAGATAGAGATCAAATACCTACTGTAAGATACTGATTTCAAAGTGTAGGAGATAAAAGTGAATGCTAATGTAATAGGGAGCTGACAAATGCTCAGTCTCCATCAATCTACCAGGTTGATATAATTTTTTTCCATGTGGAGGATACTTCCAAGAGAACTATGACGATGTGTAAGGGAAATAGTCTATGCTAGAGGTGGAGTGTGTGTATACATGGAATGTGTGTATACATTCTGTAAATGGTTCTGATGAGCTAACCACATGGAAAAGAAGCTCTCTAATCCACTTTGAAGGCATTCAAAACAGCCTTCATCTTTGACTTTCTCCACATCATTCATTTTTTTTTTTTATTTTATTGGGTGATTCCTTCATTCACCATGTGTGGTGAGAGATTATTGTTGTTTGTCCTTTGTTTTGGAAGAGGACCATGACATTGGGGAGGAGATGCTGTCACATGCAAGTGAATTGAATTTGAATGAGGGAGGGCTGTTCAAGGTCACCTGTCTCACTTTCCCCTCCTAAGCCATCTGGGTCCAATGGCCAGATATATATAGATCAAGGGAGATAGCCCTAGAGGAAATGGGAGATCTTGGCTTTTTTAAGCTAAAGTCTTCAATATGTCTGTTTGACAGAGGCTGTACCCATTTAAATATTAAGGCTAGGTAGCAACTGAAGCAAATGATTTCTTTTACCTAGTCCAGAA